>NC_138823.1:38951375-39223875 GCF_965183815.1 Platalea leucorodia
TTTGCTATTTCAGCTGAGAAATTGATGTCTGATGCTCAAGTGAACGCAGAGAAGATTTTTTGCTGTCTCGATTCCACCTTTCCTCCCAGGGTTTTGCAGTCTGACCCTCCTTTCCAAGGCAGTTTTCAACAGAAAACTGAGGTCTGAGCTGCTGGCGGATTGAACAAGCACATTTCAAAGCAGCCTTGCAAGAGAGAAAGGACACCAGGTTGAATCTTAATCTATTTTTTATTCTTCTGTAGCATCTTGATAGATGATTGAATGACAACTTTAAAAAACAGGTCTATGCAATTACATTTCTCTCTGTGAATAATATTAATTTAGGTAACTATTTCTAGAGATATTAATTAATGATTAACAGACATAGCAGATGTAGGTGTAACCTAGCAGGAATGAATTTTGAACTAGAGCCTTCATCGCACCTCTAACTTCCTACTCACTGTTCCTCTGAGTGGTGAGACGCTTGGAACAGCTTTCAGGAGAGCAGCTGGTATTGGTAAAACCTGATGTTTCAACTTACAACTAGCTTTGTGTCTTTACTACCTCTGACTCTATTTTTCTGATTAGTATTTCTGAAGAAAGGGTGAACAAGTTCATAAACACAGATGATACAGTATTGATTTGGAACTTTATTTGGCTTTATTTGGAGCCAGGAAAACATGTGTGAACACCTTGACAAACATTTGGCCAAGTCCTGGCTTGTTACACGGACATTTCAGCCTACCAGCTCAGCAATGTTTTTTTTTCTAGGTGCATTTTATGAGTACCTGAGCTGTTCAGAAACAGCACAGGAAATAGCAGGGAGAGCCTGAAGCTAAATTCACATCTAATTCAGATTTCAGGCAGTTTCATTTAAAAATATGTAAGCTCTTATGCAAAAATATTTAGCATTTCAGCTCAAGACTAATGATCCAGAGCTGACCCTGCTCTCTGAGCAAAACCCATGATGTTAACTCAGCACATACCTCTGCTATGATGCCCTGTAAGATGACATGTAAGAGAGATTCCCAGGAGAAGATCCTCACAGGCTTTCCTTCCCCAAACCCTCTCTGAACGGGGGAAAGAGTCCTCCAAATAGTCATAACCTGCTGAAAATAAAATTGGGCTGACAGCTTCACAAACCCAAATGTATTGCTTTAAGCATATTCCAAAGCATTTAAACAGACAAACATATTTTGATGAAAATGTTTCATGTAGTAGCTTTAAAGAAACAGAAAAGATGCCTGAAGCTGAATTTTGAAGACTGGGCAGCTGAAGAAGATGTAAGTTCTTCTCTGCAGGTGAGGTTGTGTGTAGCAGTTTTGCTGGAGTCAGATGGGAAACTATCTTCTTTCTGGTTTTGGTTTTGTGATGTGCACAGTACAATAGCAGCTCCTGGTTTCTCATACATGTGTCTCCGTCGTCAGCCGTCTACATTTTCCAGGCATGCTGTTGCCGTTCAGAAGCAGCTGTTTTGTAATGAGCTTTCATTCCTCAAACATTGCAACATAACTTCCAAATCTTGGCTATAATTCAGTCATTTTCCCTCAGCTGAACTAAGTTGAGGGTGGCGTCTAACGTGCCTCTCTGCTGTTTTTAAAGAAGGTAAATTTACTGTTTAGTCCCCTCATTTAAACAGATTTTCTATAACACAAAGAAGTTACTAAGTACTTATCAGTAGACCCCACATAATAAATAATTTTCTTTTCACCTTCCTATCTAAGTAAATACTCCAATTTGTGCTTTAGCAATGGTGCTTTACCTAAAACGGAAAATGAGGCAGACTTAACTTCTTTACCCTGCAGAAGAATAACTTGGGAAGTGTCTAATTTGCCCCTTCCCTCCACCATGTTTTAGAAATCTGTGCAGCCCTGCCGTGGATGTAAAGGTTAGGGAGAATTAATGCTACATTGATGTATCTTTTTCTGGCATGAGTAGTCCTTGACTTCAAGATAGCCCTTTTCATACTTTAAACATTTGAGTTTAAAAAAACGCCTCTCTCAGATCCTAGTCTTGCAAAGCACTGTACATAGTGATGCGTATCAATTTCTAGATTATCTGAATCATCCTGCAAGTCCGCTGTGAAATGGCACTTTTCATAAAACCTGTGACCCTCCTGTAATTTGGGGTAATGCACAGAAAGTGTGCAATGAGAAAGAAAGGATGCTGCAGGAGCAGCAGCCTAGCGAGGGTGTCTGAGCTTGCTGTGCATCCTAGTAGCTAGCTATTCAGAGGCCCTGACCCCAACAGCTATCCAGCAGAAGTCAGTGAGATATCACAGCTCTCCCCCTTTTTCTGAAATTGGGGGTGGGGGGATAATGCTTAGCTGCCTAAGAGAGGGAATACAATTAAAGCTAAATCTAGAAAGCACTTCGAATCTTGTGTAGAGCTACTTCATGGCAATGCCGGAGAATAAGGCACGAGCATGTGCAAGTGCTGTGTAAATACTAAGGCATCAAAGGGTATTTTATAATTCAGATAAAACATTGTTCAGAAAGGCAGACATTTCCAGGATAGAGCTCATTCAAAACATGGAGAGAGAAAAATGGGTTAAATTTTCTAGGCAGATATTGACTCATCATATCATAACAAAACCTGCTAGAGCTGGTTAATGATGTGTCTGATACTTCAGCAAGTGACATAATGTTGAAATTTGGAATCAAAGCTGTCAGGAAATTGCTCCTTGCTCAAACACAAGATATTCATGATGAAAACCTGTTGTAATCTCCCTCTCCTGAGCCGTTATGCTAAAGGGGCAAGGGGGAGTATTGCCTGGTGACATTTCTTTCTGATCCTTCTTGAAGTGCTGCAGCTTTTCAGAGAAGTTTCTAGGCATGGTTTCCTCTGATGACTGCTAATATGATACGGCAGTCCTTCAAAGGAGCAGAACGCATAGGGCTGCAGCTTTCAGGCTTATTTATGCAATCAGCAAATATGATTTTTTTTTCCCCCCAGCTAAATAGCTCAACATACAAATAGTAAACTTAAGGGCACAGTCTCCACACTGCACTCCTGGTTTGTCCCTCTTTTTAGGCTAGCAGCCGTACCCTCTGAAGCCGTGGTTCCCCCAGCTTGCTGCTTGGAGGTAGAGTGGGGTAATGCCAGGAAAGAATCTGTTCTAGGTTGTCTCTTCCAGAAGGTAAAATTGCAAGTATCAGTGTTTGCTGGTCAGCTCTACCAATGAACTGGTGCAATAGGAGTGCTATGGAAAGGAATTCATACCTGTACCATGGTGCAAATAGTTAAGGAAGAAGTGTGCTAAAATCTTTAAAGCTGTTTGCATGATTGAGTTGCTAAATTCTCCACCTGTGATGGGGAGAGAGGTAGGTGGAAGTTTTAGCTTTGAGACTGGCTCCCTTATAAGCTTTTTCAGATCAGCAAAGCTATCTACCTTTTATTTTTCTTTTTCTCTGGCTCCAAGATTAACTTAATGGTTTAACACAGCAGGTAAGTGCCCAGGGATGGAATCCACTCTCTGTACTTTAGGGGCTGAATTAGGAGCACTGATACATTTAGGATGGGAAATTAAGGTGAATGAATTTGTCCCTGCCTGTATTCCTTCAATGGGCATTGGCATGGCTAAATCGGGGATGTCTGGTCCACTGATGAATCAGTTCCTGAGCTGCCACTCCTGGCTGGTTCTGGGGTGGAGCGCAGTGTCCCGCAGGCAGCGCAGCACTGTGGGCACGGGGGCTCCTGCTGCATGTGCAAGCAGTCGAGCAGCTGAATGCAGGGTAATTACTATGCTAATTAAGCATAGGTCTGACCACATTTGGGCTTTGGGAAGATTTAGGCAGAGCTCAGGTGGGATGACTGCTTAAGCCTGGATCACAAGAAGGTACTCAGTGGCATGCATTTTTTGGTCATGTGTATGGGATTAGATGTAAGTGCCCAAGGATTATCAGGCTCTGCGTGGTGGTGCCTAATGAATTTAAACATCTAGAAATTTGGGCAAATTGCTCCACCCTGATCCCCCCAACACACACTGAAGGCCTGTGATGAAAATATCAATTTAGATTAAAGCAACATTCAGGTTTACAAAACAATCTTAAAATCAATCAGGGTAAATCACTGCAGTGGTTTCTCTGAACTGGGAGGCAGGCATCCACAGATCCCTGAGCCAGACAAAAAGGCATCAGAGCCCCAAAACTAGGGAGCTGAGCGACAAGATGAAGATGGCCAGAGTCTTTGCATTTCCATTCTCTGTTGTGGTGCTTACTCCAGTCGTTTCCACTCTCATAAGCAGTTGCCCTGCAGTCCCACGGCATTGCCTGCTCGGTGTGGGGCTGGATCTTACTTTGCCACAAGTGCCACCAGTTCAGACAAAGCACTGCCTGCCCCGAGTGGTCTCACTGGTACCAGCAGCATCAGGGCTGTGTTTAAAATGTCACATTCTCTTAATTCAGCTCTACATGTTTCTAACCCATACATTTATTATAAAAATTAATGCTTTTTTTGGAAGGAGAAAGCAATATTATGTCTGCAAAATTTATTTATAGTAGTTGCCAAATGGTACTTTGGGGATTCTCCTCTTTTAAAATCAGCTAACGAGGGAGCAAATCCTCTATCAAAACTGTGAAACAGCTTCATGGTTCTTCTAAAAACATTTTCATGGCACTACAAGTCTTACTTTACCAGCTTCTTCCTAAGCCAGCCCCGTTGTTTTTTTTTTTTTTTTAATTAAGACTTACATTGCAGGGAGGCACCAGTAGCAGGGGAAGATTTCTGACTATATTTTTGAGAGAGGATCTGCTTTCAGCCCAGCATTCGATGCCCTGCTCCTGGACCTTCCCATTCTGCAATGTTTTCTGCTTGTGGCCTGCAGTGGCTCACTCCTGGGGCTGCTGCCTCTTGTGAATGGCTCTCTGTGGCGGCATTTGGCTGTTCCGCCTAAGCCATTGACTGTGGGCTGCTGCTAGTACGGGCTTTTGTCCCCTTTTTCCTCAAAAGATAAGTTATCTATCTGCCAGATCAGCTTGCTGAACTGACTTGCCCCACTGCCACGGGATGTCTAGATCTGATGCAAGGTTGGGAGAAGGGAAAAGAAAATGGGGCCAGGATCAGTGTATAAACAGGGCTGCCTCTTTCAGAGGCAACCTGCCTCTACCCTGATGAAAGGACAATGCCAAGCTGTCCCCTGTGGCACCTGATTTCCTCTGCTTGCAGTCTAGGGATTCAGGCGGAGGGGTCTTGGTCCTCCTGCAGGACAGATGGCTCGGCTGTGCAGCAGCTGCTGAGCCACCCCTGGCATCTCAGGGAAGCCTGGCGCCAAGGATGGTTTTCCTCGATACACCCTGCTGCTGTTTGCAGCGGTCCAGCAGCTGCTCCGGGAGCAGCCCAGCCTTCTGGTTAGCAGCGATGGGGCAGGCAGCTGTGGCTGGTAAACCCTACAGCTGCCCCAGAGTCCCAGCTGCTGGTGGGTGGGTGAGCCGCAGCACCCGGTCCCCAGGGTGCATCCCTACGGCTCCGGAGAATGGGGTCCCCTTGTAGTGCTGCTTGCATCTCCAGGGCTGCTGCTGGTGTACAGATGTGATGGGAGATTTATCTGCTAGGAAAGATTCTGGTCTACCAGTGTGCTCCTCAATCCAGGCTTGTGGATTCCAGGAGTAGTGTGTTGGTGAGAGATCATATCCACAGGAAAAGATTGCAGGGCTATTTAATTTAATAAATGCCTCACTGAGATCCTTAGAACAGCTTCAGATCTATAAAGCTACTTCAGTGAGTTCATATCCTGAATAAATATTGTGCAGTTAGCTTCTCCCTCGTGTACTAAAGTATGACAGCGTGATGCCGTGTTGACAGGGAATGAAGCACAGGAGGGTTAAGCAGATTTTAAACAAGACCAGAAAGAGCACCCCGTTTTCACTCAAGTTGGTTATCTGGGTATTTTCAGATTCTTGTGTCTGTGGGTGAAAAGCCTCCTGTGAAGGAGATGTATGTTATTTTCTGGCCATCTTAAATGTCAAAATGAATTTTAGTTTGAAGTGTTTCATATCAAACATAAATGCCTGTTCTTTCAGCAGAAGTATATCATATTTTAGTGCCCGTTGCTCTCAGGTTTTCAATTAGAACTTTGAATCACATTCCTGATTAGTAACAAGCAATCAATCATAATTAATTAGTTAAAATGTTCAACCGTTAAAATCATTACCATTAATTAAAATAATTATCTCTATTTTGGCTGCACTTCATTGCCATTTCAGGGAAATGTGTTGCTTAACTCTACCTTTTGCACTCAGTATGGGATTGTGGTGACTAAAATGTGTATGAGGGGTGGGGCATGACTTTCAAAAAGCTGGTTTTTGTAGTACGGTTTTAGTTAGCTTTAAATAGACGTAAGTATGTCAATTACTTAGATTTTTAGAAAGTTATTTCTCCTTAGCTTAAGAATATATCTAAGAGCTGAAGAGATATAGTGTCCAGAGAATTAGTTCTTTTCTGAGGAATTTATTCTTTATATGTATACGCTTCATAAGTGTCTCCATAAATAAAATACAGAACTGATATTTTTGTGGTATTATGCTGGATATCCTCATTCACAGATAGAGACCACTTTTGTCAAGCTGTTTGCTGACGAAAGTAAACTTTGATCAAACACTGTGGAAAAGGAAACGTTCTGCTTCTACTGAACAAATATTTTTGATTCAGGAAGGAAAGTATAAGAAAAGGACTTAACCTTCACAAAAGGGGCATAGACCCACTGGGCATGAAATCCCTAACTGTCATTACTGCAGCTGTGCCTTGATTGAGTCAAATATCTCAAGCCCTGTTGTGTTTCCCAGAAAGCCAGTAGCTCTTGCATTTGGTACCGGCCAAGAGATATTATCTTGAGATAATAAGAAGAGGTAGGAATTTAATCCATGTATGTGCTTGTGTCAGATATGCATCTTAATGTGCAGGTTGGTATCAAATTCAAGGATAATTAGAGTGACCATTAATTGCTTTGTCACTACAGAAGTTCCCTAGTTTCATGAAAGACATTTGTATCCCCAAAGGAGTGAACTGATGCTGCCCCTCAAACAGAAAGAAAAAGACGTGTTGAAAAGAAAGTCTGAATCTGCCCAGGTCCCTTGGAGGACTTAAAAAGGACTTAAAAGGTTAACAATAAAAGGAACACATATTACTAAGAAAGTTTTTTTCTGAAATATGCAACCTGAGAAATAAGATATGCAGGAAGATAAAATCCGTCAAAAGCTAGGTCTTTCAGAGTTTGTAAAGGGAAAGGCAAACCTTTCCAGTTAAAGTGTAGGCAGATTAAATGTAAGGTATTTTTGCTCCCCATTTCTTTACCTGTCTCTTAAATGATCATTTGAAAAAGACCTGTCCATTTTGAATGTTATGAAAAATGGTTGAGTAAAGAGTTATTTCACTGTAGCTGGATACGAGCAATACATTTGTCACTCGGGGTATGGTGGATCTCTAAACTACAGCATCTCTAAGCTACAGCACTCCAGTACCTCCGCACACCCCCTGCTTCCCAGCAGTCACTGCAGTGTCACGGGTAATGATGTGAGACCTGGGGGAGCAGCACAAGGCGGATGGGGAGCTTAGAGGTCAGCAGAGGAGGAAGCGCCTTCTTTAAAACTACTTCTTGCGGTTGTAAACTGGTTGCAAGGCTTTCTGCTATTCCACAGCGTGCTTATATTCTGAGCAGCCCAGGAAGGTTTCTTCTGCCTTAGGTACCACTGAATTCTTTGAGCATAAAGTTAGTTCTGGAGGCCATCTAGTCGAACCACCCTGCACAAGAGCAACGGAGCAGGTTGTCCAGGACTGTGTCCAGTTGGGTTTTGAATATCTCCAAGAATGGAGACTCCAGAGCCTCTCTGGGCAACCCGTGCCAGTGTTTGACCACCCTTACAGTAAAAAAGTTTTCTCTTGTGTTTAAACAGAATTTATTGCGTTTCAGCTTGTGTTCATTGCCTCTTGTCCTGTCACTGGATATCTCTGAGAAGTGTCTGGCTACGTCTTCTTTATCCCCTCCCATCAGGTTATTATTCCTCCTGTTATTCCTTCTCTTATTTTTCCACAGTTAAGTTGGTGAAGATTTCCAGTACTTATAAAAATGGTCAGCACACACTTGGGTCACTTTGGTCTGAAATATGGTCTTAATTTCCTGGAACTGTGATTCAGATAGCTGTTCATTGTGAGACCTCTCTGTGCCCACCTGGGATCTTCTGCTGTGTAGCTATGTCTTTAATCCATGTAATATCACGTTACAGGTTTGACACTCTGCTATGAAGATGACAGGCACAAATGTGCCCTTTGAAAAAATCTTTTTTATGTGGAAGGTGGACGATGTCTACCTAAGACACATGAATTGGAATAAGGACATTTGAGTTCTGCTCTCTGTCACAAATTTTTTGTATGACCTGAGACGTCTCATTAGCAACTGACCAAAAGCCTACTGGGAGTCTTCTTTTCATTTGCCTTAATGGACTTTGAATTAGGTGCTTAACTTTCTCAGACTCACTGACCAATTTATATAAAGGAGATGGTGTTACTTGCCTATCTCGTTGGGCTGTCACAGTGTGAAATACACTACTAGAAAGGATTTTGGGATCACTGAGTAGTAGAAAGTGCTATTCAAGTGCAAGTATTATATAAACCTTTAGAAGCAGTAATAAAAGTGCTAGCGTTTCCTTGAAAAACTATGGTTTCTTTTCACCCTTATATTTCTAGAAAGACTTGTCATTTCATGTTTCCCCAAGGAATACAGCATCCTCTGAAGTGTGCAGGGTCCAGTCTAGTGTCATATCTCAATGGCCTATTCCATAGGACAGTGTGAAGGAAGAGACTGCTTTCACTGTGCTGAATTTAATATTTTGTGAATTTGAACTTTTAGATATTAGGGTAGCAGGGGTCTCTCATAATGTGTTATGGGAATGTGACATGATGTTACAAAGGGAATAGGGAAAAGTTTCATACTTCTGTGTTATTTTATAGAAGTGATCTAATAAATGGGAGCTTCTGAATATTTAGAGAGTTAAGTGGATACATAACTTTCCCTTTCAGATAATATGGGGGAAAAAAATTTGAATGGTTCAGTTTGTACCTGCTAGATATGATATAGAAAAAATCAACATTAACACATCACTGTAAATAAAACTGTAAATGCAATGAATTTCACCCCCATGCTTTTGTCTTTCTTTTTTTCTTTGTGTGTTCGTAATAGGATAACTTAGTTAGAAAAGTCATAATCATCTTTTGTGTATTTGCTTCTGCTTTTGTCTGGGGCTAGATGTTATAAAATGAAACAGGATATTTTCATGTATATCAAATCTGACTAAACCTTTAGGCACAAGTCTGATACCATTTTTAATCACCAACCAAATGTTGCTCAATATTCTGGTATTTAATCTTATTAAAAAAATCAAGTAAATCTGAAGCAAAGCTCTAAACTGTGTCAAGGTCAGCCATTACCACGTGCTCGCCATTTGGTCCAACTTCCCGGAACAGTGGTTCCAGGCTTCAGACTGGAGAAGAGGGACCAAGAAAGTTGTGCCATGTATTTGTTGTGAAGCAGACATCAATACCAGTTTCCAGTCCAGAGCAGGAATTAAGCTTGCACGAGAGTCCAGAACACCTGGGCTTTTTGCTAAACTTGATCTTTCTTGTTCTGTTTTAATTCTGTAAGAATTTGATAATTTGAACAAAAGTGGCAAAACTAAAAACCTCCTGATTACACACAGCTTCTGTACAAAGGAGTAAAAAAAGATTAATTCTGCCGTAACTCCTAATGAAATAACTCTCTCCATATCTTTGTGATTCTTAATATCTTTCTGAAGTTCATTGCTAACTTCCCCTGCTGGCCTGTGTGCTTCAGTATCTTAAATACTAGCATTATAAATTATGTCATTGCCAAAAAAGCATTACACGTTTATAATCCTGCTTGAAGGACCTGATATGTTGGCAGTAATGAAGAAAGCTACTTGAAGAACGCAAGAACTTGCTAATCAGATTGTTAATTGAGTACATGAGCTTCACATAATACAAAGGCAAACTGTGAAGGTGACAATGATAGCCAGACTTCATCTGTTGAGTTGGAATTAACGATGAACAAAATCAAGATCCCTTTGTGGTTGATTCTTGTCCAGCTGCAGCTAACTATAAAAGACTCATCAAAGAAATCAACTCATTAGTTGGCAATTCTGTACAACTTCAAAAAGAAATTCTTAACCCCTCATCAGTCTTTCTCTGACAACCTCTTAAAAGCTGTGTTAAAACAAAACAAAAAAACATTATTTGCTTCATCAACTCAAAGAAATGGCCTGCAGGAACATAGTATAAAATGAAGCTTTTAAAAACAAATCTATCCATAGGTAGAACAGTCAAAACGCAAATATATTGTGACATGCAAAATCTCCCCCAGTCACCCATGTCACACAGTGTCAATAGCCTGTCTGCTTCACAGAAAAACTACCCCCAGATTTAAATAATTTTAATATTGTAACAAAAACTGACAAAAACCAGTGAATCCAGAAATAAGGCTGCCACTGTGTCCTTATTGTACTGTCATTTCATCTGTAACTCTCCCCAGTGGGGGAAGTTGCCAAACCAAGGGTGAATTAAGGATTGTGTCTGTATAAAGTTGGAAAATAACGTGTTTTCAGGGCAAGACTTCATGGGATATGAACAGTCCATTCTGTCATCTCATTGCCACTGTAACTTTTCATTTATCTCAGTGGGATATGTTAGGTGCTATCATAAAAGATTGCAGGCCTGGACATTTAGTTTATATTTTTAAGGTTTGATTTTATAAGATGGTATGCAAACCTCAAAATGTATTTTATTAAACTGGCAAAAATGCCTGTTAAAGCTCTTACAACTTCTATCTTGGCTTTTAAACAATCTCAATAAATTATTAGGTATCAGAGTGAAAGATTAGCTTTCTAGGAAGCCTTATTTTGGATAGTCTCATATGAATGATGTGTGATTATATAGATATATTAACTGAGGCTTGTTAATGGAATGTCTATTATTCCTGTTTTAAGACTCTGTATGTTAAGTTTTGTGTGCTGCATTAGGGCACATCACATCTTAGAAGAAACCAGTAGTTGCAGAAAATTAAATAATGATGGGGAAATATCCCAAAGATGTCACTTTGATCAGCAGTGAACTATGTATTGAATAGTAGAAAGCAATTCTAAAATACTTATTTTCACTTTATTTATCTCCTTTTCCACGGTTATAATTTGTCTTCCAAATAGGTATTCTGCAGTAGGCACTATGCACATGTTGTTTTTGTTTGTTTGTTTGTTTTTTAATTCAGGTAGGAAGTTTAATGTCTAGAGGTTTTTTTGCTGGTTTTTGAGAGACAGACTGATATAATTGAACATAACCACTCTTATAAAGTGTCTCACCTGTATTCTTCTGGGGTGACTCCAATACTGTTTAGAAGAGACCTGACAAAAGATGAAAGCAAGAAATTCAGTATACTGCTAGTGGCTTTAGGTCAGCATTCAGAGGCCAACTCGCATTTGACTTCTGACTGTCAAAACCCTTAGTTTCCTCAGTGACCAATGCAGGTGACTCTTTCTAATATTGTTCTCTATGGAAAACGGGAAGATGTGAAATTTTGCTGCGCTTTTGTTGAATCCAAGATAGGAGAAGACCTTTCTTTTCTCCCTGTTTGCTAGCTGCTAAAATAGAGCTGGGTCTCTGCATGGTGGGGTGTGCGTGACTCCTGTTGCAGAGCCAGCACTGCCAGTAACCTCTGCTTAGAAAGAGGGTGCTCAGAAAACAGAGCAATTGTTCAAGAAAAAAAAAACAGTTTTGTGTGATGCTTTTAATCCTCCTTTTATCCTGCTTTTTAATCCTGCTTTTCATGAACCTTGTACAGACCATCACTGCTTCTAAAACGCGGTTTCACTGCTCATGGATTCGTATTTGATGAAGGAAGACACTCTTGTTTTCCAGTCCAGGGTGGGAATCTGACTCCGAGTTTAAAAATTCAGAAACATTCTTGGCTAAAACCTCTAGCTGCAGCAGTTGGAAAGGTCTTTGCAAGAGAATGACGTTAATGCTTATTCTGCCGCTAATTATGGCTTATGTGAATGTGTCTGCTGAACAGAGTGGACAAGTGGACTTCTCCTTGTTGGCATGCCTGAAACATTTGAAATAAAATGTTTCTGTTTTATGTTTGTGGACCAGCCTTGAGACTAAACTCCAAGGAGCTCTTGAGTTTCATGAAGATTTTCAGAGCTGCCTGACTGTTTCCCAGCGCTCTCGCATCGGAGAGCTCGTGGAGAGCCAAACGTGATGCTTTCGTCTGTACGACCCATTCTGCTGTCTGACTAGCTCTGGTTCCTCAGCAAACACAAAGGAGAAGTGGCAATATTGGGAGACAAATGGAAAGTAATTCAAATGGGAGGAAAATAGGTGGGTGGGCGCATGTCAGTGCGAGGGGAACATTTTGTACCGCAATGTGTTGCTTCCTGCTGGATTCACAATCCGTGAGTGAGTCTCCTATAATTAACACATTGCCATTATCAATAAATGCTACGAAGCGGGACCAGGGAGAATTGGCAAAGCCACTGCTGCTCGCACAAAGGCCTCCCTAATCAAAACTGACTCCCACCATGCTAAGGAGCCGGCAGGAGCTGAAGAAAAAGACACCAGGAGTTGGTATTCCGGGTGTGAGCCATTCCCTCCTGCAGCCCCGCCGTTTCGGCTGGCTCCCATTCAAGCCACGTTGGCATGTGCTGTCTCTTAGCAACTGCCAGCCTGATGCTCCTGCCTGGCCGGCCACCGGGAACGTGCCGATCGGCCACCCAACTTTGGTGATGGCGGTGGCGGTGGTGGAGCCCTGCCCGGCTTCCTCAATCCTTGGAAATGACCCATTGGAAATGACCTCTGCTTTCCAAGGAAATAGGTTTTGTTAAATCAGACTAGTGAGTTTGAACTGTTCATGGCAGTAGACAAACTCTGGCCATGGCCAGAAAGGTGTAGCTCTGAAGATGACACAACATCTTTCACAACTCAGCTGACTGCTCCTGCCGGATGAAGAGCCTCACCTGAGTTTTACAGTAGCTTAGTACATGAGCTAACACGTTTGCACATGTTGAACAAATGTATTTATAAATGTTACATGTTATTAAAAAAGTATTTACAAAAGTATTTTACTTTTAATTTTGGTTAATTTTTTGATCTTTTTTGTTTGGTTTTGATTTTCAGGATTTTTTTGGTCCCTCCTATACTGGCAGAATTTTCTCCCTCTACAGTTACTGATGCTTTATCAGTTTTATTCTTTTTTTTGTCTCTTACCATCTCCCAGCCCTCTTAATTTTTAAAATGTTAGGTTCAGCTTCACAGCTGCCCATGAGAGCCACTGGGCTACATCTCAGAGCAGCGGTCTCAAAAGTTAGGGCTAGGTCCTTGCCTTTTTCTGGGCTTCATCTTCACTGTGCTGCTCAGTATCAGCAATCAAAAATGAATACAGTTGTGCTTATGCAAACTTATTTCTCTAGTTTAACTTTCCAGCCTTGAGTAGTTTTTTATAATTGCAATGGTGGAGCAATTTAGATATATTCTATTTTGCTATGCAATGTCTTAGAGACTATTTGAGTGCTTTTGCACACAGCATACTAAATGCTGTTTCAGTAGTGAAACCAATGATAAAAAACAACACTTTTTTTTCCTAGAAAGTGCAGGTCCTTGGGGAAATAAATGTCTTTGCACCATGCTGTGACTCAATGCTAAAAAAATCTAGAAAGTCTATAGTCCCTAGACAGTGCCCCTAAGCATCTGTTTTGCTCCACAATGTCTCTATTATTTCAAGTTCCTGAACAGGGAAAAAATATGATTGAGATCATTGCAATGATCTAGAATTGACTCTTTGGGATGTTGTTTCCCCTAAGTCACGCTTATTACCATACCTTCTTCTTGAAAGACCAAATAAGAATATTTTCTGGCATCAGTCAACAAAATCTCATTTCTGCTCCCGTTGGACCTCTTTACATTTTGATGTGGAAGCTGAAAAGGCTCCCAAAAGGTCTTAGGCTCTTTTCTGCCCATTGGTGGAAGCTAAATCATTTAGCTCGCTGTTAACAATTTTGAGAATAGATTAGTGATTTTCTTATCTCATTTCCTTGTTGAAGGTAGTGAGTGTTTAATAGCACTTGCTATGGCAAGCAGAGTCGAGATAGGTGCAAGCTGGACACATGAGACAGGGCTGAAGAATTCTATTTTTACCAGGGAGGGGAAAAAAAGAACCCAGTAATTCATAAAGCCCTCAGTGAGTCACCAAGGTTTTCCTTTATGGGCAGGATAAAGTGAACAGCTGTTCTACTACATTCCATTTGCTTGAGTCAACAGGCCCATTCTAATAGTTTGTTGATTATCTTACATTTTGTCAATATTGTGGTATGATTTCAGTGTTTGTTTTATTATTACTTAGCTGACAATGTTTTATTTTGTGAGCTATGATGAGATAGCACTTAGGGTATGATGATAAGAATGATTTATCATGAATTGCCATTTCTAGCAGACTGTTTTGTAGTAGCTACCGCCCTGCTCTAGCTATTTAATGATTTTTGCTTTATGCTTCTCTCTTGTGGCCCCCCAATCAAAACAATGTTTTTCTTGGCAGTCAGTGATTTAAGCCAGTGTCCCTATCACACATGGTTGGCTCTTCTTCTTAAGGGGCAAACCATATTGTCTCACTCCTCTTGAGAGAGCTCCTTCCCGTGCCCTAAGGGACTATACCTGAAGTATCCTGACATGGAAGCGATGCCGTGGCTCTCTGGGCTGCCACTGCTGCTCTCCTTTATGCCCTGGTCTGGAAGATGTTGGAGAAGAACTGAGTGGTGACATCCAAGCATGGGGGTCACCATCACGCCCAGGCTCTGTGCTGGAGGCTCAGGGGAGAGTGGTGGCCATCCTTGTCATCTCCAATGGGCACAGTGGAGCACTAATTCTGTAGTTCTTGGCCAGTTAGGATGTCTTCTGCAATGTATATCGGTAACAGGTCCATTTACCTGTTACAGGGATATGAAGCGCTTAATGAGCTCTAGAAGACCAGTTATTAAGTACCTGGAAGAAATATAACAGGTTGCATTGTACGAACATGCAAGGAGGCATGTGATGCGGAGATAACCTCCCAATAACTGAATTGGGGTTTTTATTGCTACCAATGGAAATCCCAACCATGGTATGGAGGTCAGATTTACAGGGGCCCCAAACAAATAATTAATAAGATTCTGGATCTGAACCTTACTATATTACATATTCAGCCCTAACTTGCTTCATTCTAACTTCTCCCTATAGACATACTCTATTGGAAACATATGAAAATGTTCCAAACATAAATGGCATGTCCTTAATAAATAAACGATTATGCTGGGAGCAACAAGAATATTTTTCTGTTTTCTTTCAGCTGGTGTTTTGCAAGTGTTAGCAATTTTCACAACAGTTCAGAATTCCCATACCCATCTGTGGTGATTTCCCTCAGACACCCATAAACCCACTTTCTGAAATTTCTTATGTATTTTTAACTGTGCTAGTAGAAATATTCAATTCATTTGATGTGCATAAAGCATACTATGTTGTCAAACTATTTTTAAACTTCAGCAGTGAGTGCAGTAGCATTAATAATAGTCATGTATCTTGCTCTGCCATTTCAAACTGCCCACTTTATTTATCTAAGATGTTCCAGTATCTTCTATCACTCTAATCATTAGCAAATTTATGTTACTCTCTTACCTTTTCATGCTTGCTAGTGCAAAATATGTAATAATAGTCTGTAATTAAATCTTCCTCAACTTACTTTATCACTGTACATCTTCTCTATACATTTTCTTCTCTCCACCGTCCATCAGATGATGGAACTGACAGAAAGGAAAGATACTGCTTGAGCTGCACAAATGCCTATATGCAAATTAATCTGAAATTAATCTGGAAAAAAACCCCCACACATTAAATTAACATTTAATGAAGGTCTCAAGTTTTGGGATGTTAAACCTAGTTCAGCTGAGATTTGAATAGAGCTATTGATGTTTAGGTTCTGCAGTGATAGTAAGTTTGATTGGGAAATTAAAAGTTTTTTGGCTTAAAGTAGCATAACAAAAAATTTGTGTTATGGTTAATTATTAGTAATAGAGCAGTTATAGTTGACATCAAACTTTTCACCTTAGCTATGGTGAAAAATGTTCAAAACAGGATCAATTTCATCCACTTTTTTTTCTTTGAGCCAAAGGGAAGGCAAGTTTTTCCATTTCGCTCTTGATCTCTCATTCATCCTTAGCAGTGATCTGAAGTGGTGTTAAACTAGTGTAGCTTTCTAAAGGAATGAACTATGATGTGACTGATAAAAAGGAAAGTTTCTAAAATTTTGCAGGAATGTGTGATTAGAGTCCAGGTACAGCTTCTGACTTCTGCTCAAAATGAAAATGAATGTCTCCTATCAGATATTATCCAGAAGGTTACAGGGAATGTGACAAGGAAAAGTAGGGAGTTTTCCCTTAATTTCTCACACTTTAAAAGGATTTCATAAGTGAGTGAGATTTTTTGCCCCTAAGTTTTTTTTTGTGATGGGAAGTGGATCCAGCTGAATGAGAGTTTCCTTACTAGTTAATATTGTATATAGAAATTTCAGTTAGACTTCCACCTATAGACAAACTTGCAGTATGCTGTGAACATACGACTGACTCCCTTTGTGGGCTGTTCCAGTCTTAGAAAACTCCTTTGGGACTTCATAAAAAGATGCAACTAAAAAGTAGTCTGAAGTAAAGTCCTATTCATTTCCTTATCAGGTACAAAAAAATAGAAACAGCAGAAATTGGGAATTTAAAAAAAATCTGTGATGGCGATTTCAGGGATTTGCATGAAAGCAAATTAATTAAAAAGGTAACCTTATATTATAAATAAATCTTATGTCTCATTTTACTTTCAGTTGTCACAGCCTTTCCCTATTTCTCTCTTCCTCTACTGAGGCCCTCTGGCTTTCTAATTTTACATATGAGTTTGGATGCTCTGGGAACGTCTTCCTCTTTCTAGGCTTTTGGGAACCATGCATCAAACCACAAGCTGCTACTACTACTACTACTACTACTACTACTACTACTACTATTATTATTATTATCCTCCTCCTCCTCCTTCTCATCATCATCATCATAATCTTTTCTATCCAGTGGAGTCCGTGAGGCTAAGACTGTGGGCTGGACTTCTGTACAGTGTTTCCTGTTTTGCAAATCCAGACCGGGGCTACTAAATCCTTCCAAAAACACAAGCTCTTCCAAGAGGTAAGAGAGGCCCTCCGACCTGTCCTGGCTTTTGGCTAACCATGAGAGAGGAAGCAGTTATCAGCTGGAGCCTGAGGTCACTGAGCTGCTGGCGAAGGGGAGATGCAGCTGACAGAACGGAGATGGCAGCAACCACCACAGAGGCGCCTTGGGAGAGTGGTTACCAGCATCTGCTCAAACACAGATCTCTTGGCACACTGTGCAGCTTCCTCCCCAATTTTTTCCCACCATTCCCTTTTCTTGTTTCATCCATACGTGCCTGACATGGATGGGCAGGCACCCTACAGCTGGGCAAAGTTCAGAGCTAGCAGTGGGTGTCTGACTGCACTTCTGCACTTGTTTGCAGGAGGCTGTGGACAGTTTTCATATTAACTTTTTGCGTTTCTCATCCTAGCCTGGATGATTTGGTCACTTCCAATCACTCTTCAGTCACCACAGCAAAATATACCAGATTAATCTTTGGCCTCTGAAAAGGTGTGAAACCCCTTTGTATTCAACAGGATCCTAATGACTTGTGATCTTGGGTGTCATTAAAGGAAAGAAACAATTGCATGAGTTTTACTTTTTTTGGCGATACTAAAATGAACTCCATTAAATACAATTTATAATAAATTTTAAAAGTGTGCCAGTTTCAATCTTATAATTCATGCCAACCTTTTTTTTACTAGTAAACAGGAGAGATGAGGGGTGATACCTTTGGGGAAGTTTCCAGCAATGAAATTATAGAGTTCACTATGTTCATGATGTGGGATAGCAGCTTTCAAACAAATACAAAGAAAACCATAATCTGAAAGTGTTAACCTGCTTGAGAATACAGAGAGCTGGAAGCCCTTTATTGCATACTGAGTTCAGTGCACCAGTATGAGAATTTCTTCCTTATGGTATCATGTGGTTATTTCACTAGAGAGCACTAGTTTTCCTTGCCTTGTTTGTAGAGTTGAACCTGTGTATGTATATCTCTACTCTGATTAAAGTTTGTACACAGCTCATTTAAGCAATATAGATGAGTCATTGAGAGTGACTGGTATAATAGTGAAATAAACTTCCTGTCTGAAGTTTATTTCCAGGGGAAATTGGACTGGAAAGCCAAAACCTCTACATCTGGAAGTGTAGTCTCAACATCCAGCACCAAGTTACAGCTATGCTGAACAGATTCAAGTAGAATGAGAGGTGGCATTAAAAGATGAGATGGTCCGTTATCCTTAACACACTGCTGTTAAATCTCTGTGTCTCCTTTCCTCACACTCATTCATGATACAGATGTTTCCTTGTTTAAAGATTTTGGGAAACAAAATTAAACCCATAGATACACAGCGCTTAGGGAGTAAATGGATGGTCAATGACAGAAAGGCCGCTATCATGACTGTATCTGTTTATTCAGTAGACAGATACCTGCAACCCATTAGGTAAATGCTTGTGTCCCACTGGGTGATAGCTTGATATTGCCATGGTGCTGTAGCTATGTGCAGCATTTTACAGGTGATGCCAATGGAGCAGAATTGTCACATACATCATGTACCCCACTATTTTTAATTCAGTTTAAATCTCTGTATGCATATGCAGAGGTAGATTCATCCACTTTTTCCCTGAACATTATTGTTGCTTGTTCACACACAATTTCAGGGATGTGGAAAATAAGACATTGAATCACTTTGGCACTGCACAGGTATGCAGCAACGTCACACTGAGCAACCATGTTCTGTGGTATCTGATCCCACTATATGGTGTCTGTGGGCTGTGTTTGTACAGGTTCATTGCTGTAGAGTTGCATTTTAAGAAAGTTTTGAAAGAAGTGGCCACTTGGTCCATCTCCTCTGGCATGGCAGAGAAGTGTAGGGGAAAAAAAGACTGTTAAAAAGGTGAAGATAAAGATTATAATGAGACAACAGTGTGGGAGAAGGATGTAGCTGGAAACTTGGGCAAGATACTTAGAGCAGGGTTGGTTTTTTTTAAACAGTCTTCCACTACAAAGGAAGAAAAAGAAAATGTGTTTTTCAAGTGGAGTGGGATTAGTTTGTGAAAGGTTTAAGTTACGTGTCTGTCTGTGATAGTAAAGGCTCCACTAACTGACTGAGGTCTGTCCCAGTCTTGTGATCAGGTGTTGATTTTCCTCCCTTTTATTATTTCTTTATGGTTGGAAAATGATTAGTACTGCAGGTACAAGAGATTAGAGGGGCAAACCTGACTGTGAAAAATCTCCTTATAACTAGAAAATAAAAACAGAATTGCTAACACAGTTAAGTACAAATAATGGCAGAATATAAAGAAATACATAGGATTTTAAGCCAGCTTGCAGCTCCCAGTCCTGTGTTTGCAGCACAGCACTAAATGGAAGTGTAAGTTTGAGGACCATTGAACAGAGTTCCTATCCCCAATGAATCACAATTAGAGTAACACCTGGATTAATAAATTTGTGCTGATTCACTGGGGAAATTCACCTTGTTTAATAGCCCTCAAATTTCTAAATAAAGTTGTTTATCTGTGGCAGGATGAACTACTTTGTCCCAGGCTGGGCTGCAGAGCTTGTAGAAAGACTTCTTCAAGACCATTTGAAGGACTTTTCCAGTAAAACTCTGAAGTACCGCGCTGTCCTTTACAGGCTAGTCATGTTCCTGTAGTTCTGCCTTTTTAGTAACTGCAGGTAACCTTGTTAGGTTACAGCATGATTCAGACACAGTAAGGTTGAGATTTTGAACAAGCTTTCACCTCAGAAAATACTTGACATCTAGAAGCCTGAGAGTTACAGCTGCTTGACTGTCCCTGAGGGATTACCAAATATCTAATTTATGTCTCATACATGGCAGTGCCTGTGTCAGACTGCTTAGAGGTGTTTTGGTGATACAAACGTGTTATTTGATATTTGTCCATCTTTTGCCATTTTGTGCCTGATGGGTCACCTTTGTATAGTTAAATATTCCCTGTTGCCAGACAGGGTGATTTCAGTCTTGCATGTAAATCTGGCTGAATTTACCTGATTTGTGCCACTTTGCCAAAGCTTCATAATTCTCTATTCCATTTTTTAATATTAAGACAGATACTGTTACCACTTGGATTATTTCTTCTTGAAATGCAATTTTGAATCTTTAGGAGACAGAAGCTTGGAGCTAGATTTTCATTGCTTCTACCAGTTTGCAGACTGGAACCTAACTCCAGTAGGAGATTAAGATACAACATATATACAGTGTGTGAGATCCTGCATCTGTGCTGGAGGAGGGTGGAGATGTTGCAAGCGCAGGGGCCGTACAGCTGTATGCTCAGCCCCATGCACCAGGCAGAACCAGAGGTAGGGAGCAGCGTCACTGTCACCTTAGTCCCCATCTGTCGTTTGGCACCATTTTTACTGTCCTGCCACCATCTCAAAACTGTGAAAAGAATAAAACCATCTTTATACACTCAGGTAAGGATATGCAAATATCATTACAAGAAAAAGGTAAAAGCTGAGGCTGGTTTTGTGAAAGACTTTCCTCTGAACTACAGTTGAGACGGTCAACATCAGAAATCTGATGACCTACACGAGTAGTAGGATCCATCCTAGAGAGTTCACCAGCACATTCTTGAAAGGTCTAAATAAATGAAATGTATTTTTATGATTACTACTGAAGTTCCGCTTTCCCACCTTTTCTACCTCTCTCAGACATATGTGGTTCTGAATAGATTTGAACCTCTACACAATTCCCTTGTATTTTGGTTTAAACAGTACCCACCTAGCATTATTTATGCAGTAAATTCCCTGCTTATTCTGCACAAATAAGACATGTCAAGAATAAACAGGCTCCGCGTCAGTGATAAATGGCACTCTACAGGATCTAGGAACATGTATCATTGAGGTTTGTTGATTATTCAGGTGACATACGGTAGTGAGAGTGATTAACGCTGTTCTGCTCAAATTCATCAGTGAATAAAAGCGTTACATTACTGTGGTTCATGCTGAAACAAGCTACTAAATCAGACTCTTCCAAGACAGCGAACATTCACTTTTCTTAAGTACTGAATAAACCTTACATCTTTAGGTTAGAGGAAATTGGACAGATGAAGAAATCAGGCCAATGTTAACTCTGTAATTTCGAAAGGTGTTAGGTTTTTAAAGAAGATCCCTAAAATTCACTGAGTTTTATGGATGATTGTTAACATGAAGGAAGTGAAGCCATGTATATTTTTTGAGAAAACATTGTGAAAATGATATTTGTTAAGGACATTCTTTAATTAGCTTTTAAAAAAATCAGAAAGTTTGCAGAAGAGCAGGGCAGAAAGGTGCAGAAAACCAATGCCTGATATTTTTCAAGTATATTTTGGTGGAAAAAAAGAAAAAAATTGAATCTTATCAAGCATTAGAAAAGTTGTGCAGCATATGCATGAACGGAATAGCCTGCTCTGCCATTGTATATTTTCCACTTCTATACTGGTGAAAAATCAACATGAGCTTAGCTGCCTGAGCTGGATTGATGGAGTTGCTCTCCAAAGACCAGATTTGCAAAAAGGTCAATCCCATTTCATGCATCTGAAGATTCAGCACCTTTCCTTAATATAGTCAAATATATATTTAGATATACATAAAATTTATTAATTTTTAGCCAGTCTTGTGACTGGGGCTTGAATGCTTGGAGTTGGCAACAATGGGAGATACATCTGTGTTACGGAGGTGCGCTTATGTGTTCATGCACCCACAAAAGCTTTTATGTGGATGATAGCGACGTGATCCATGCAGGGTAGACATCTCATTCACCATTTACTAACACAAATTCCAGTTCCTGGAGCAGCCGGCATGAAAGGGTTGTCAGAGAAAAGTTTTTCCTTGCAGTTGGCTGTGTACACTGAAAAACTATATTACAGCTCAGAGTAGGAAATAGTCATGGGTTTTTTTGATGGATTTAAGGCCTGCTACCATCTGAACAGTCCAAAGTGAAAAAATGGTCTTGCTCTGTGTTTTAGAAAAGCAGGAAATCTACTTTCCAAATGTAAAAGGCTTGTGCATAGGTTGCTTTGGGAGAGCTCAGGAGAGCAACTGTCACTTTCCTGATGTTTTAAAGAAGGCATCTGAGACCATTCTAGAAATTTCTGAAATATATATGTTTAACTCTTCCTTGGAAATGTGAGAATCTGACATATTTTACAGACATGCACGTATACACTGCTAATGAAAAACTTCAGAACTAATAAAATCTTTCTGAACCAGCTTTTCTGTGGCATGTTGACATATACTGAATGCAAGACAATGTTGTTATGAAAGTTTCATTGACACAGATTTGGACTGACCTACATATAACTATTGTGCCTTTCTTGCAGACAAACTAACAGCCTAAACAAATATGCCACATCAGCTAATCAGTTGGTAGAAAGCATGAGAAATGGCAGGAGACTGGTAAGTATATCTCACTAGACCTCTGGCTTGCAAAGGGTAAGGAAGTAATCCCTTTCCAAAAACTTAGCTGATATATGTTGGGTTTTTTCTACCTCAGAACAACAAACTATTTAAAAAATACATAACTTACTTAGAGTTACAAGCTTACCTCAGCCCTATCTTTGCCAAGTAGCTAGGAAAATAAGGGATGTCTTCATCCTGATTTGAAAGACTGAGGGGAAATATAACAACAGTCTTCAAGCTGTTATGCAGCTGAGATTCATGCTGTGGAGTGAATAAATCTTTCTAATGAGAGGAATGGATAAGCATGGGATGGCTTACATATGGGAAATGTGGTAGCTCCATTTCTGGAGGCTTTCAAGACATACATCTCTTGGAAGTGTTTTTTCCATATAGCTGGTCTTGCTTTTACGCGTGCAGCAGGGCATGGCACAGGCATATCTGAGCTCTGGCATCTCTGCTCGGACGGAGCTGGCTCGAGATGTGCCGAGCGCAGTCCGGGATTGCCAGCTGCAGTGTGGTGCCTGTTCAGGACTTATGAGTTCAGGCCCAGCACCGGGAACGCTTCCCGGGCTGACGTGCCTGGCCGCCACGCACACGCTGAAACACCACAGGGATATACTAGTGGTATTTGAAGTGTAAACATGGTTTATCAGGCACAGGGGATGCCTATACACAGGTTTCCCACATCCCAGATGATTAGTCTAATCATCAGAATAGACAAATAGCTGCCTTCTCTATGATTCATACAGTTATTCACACAAAACAGCTCAATTAAGGATTGCTACTCCATTATAACCAAGCAGTTAGGACACTAACTCAGTCAGATGAATTTCCTAAGCATTGGGTCCTCTACAGCGATTTGTACTGAACAGAAATTCTGCCATGAACCCAAGCAGCCATCCTGATAAAGGGTTTTTTAAAATACAAAAATTGAGAAAAACACTGATGTCAATGACTTGAAAATTTCTCACTATTTTATTTCTTTGAAAAAAAGTCTGTGCCCCTTCCGTACGTCTAATTTCTATGTTGATTAGCTCCTACCCATTTGCTACTGTTATATTTCCATCTCTCCAGAAGGCAAGCTGGCAAGGTTTTCCCCTTCTGGTAAATAATGATCACTTCCCAACCTTCATGACATAGAATGTAACTCCACATTTGGGATGGAAAGAGCCCTGCTTACCAAACTGATAGCTACTTGTTACAGGGTAACAGATTTTAAAATTAAATCTTTGCACCTATCTTTCATATTTTAAGTGGAAGGAAACCCCCTAATAAGCACACACCACCCCCCCCCCCCAAAGAAAATACAATTTTTGGGCCATTTTCAGACTCCCTGGTATCTTGTCAAGCTTGCAATTTGTTTAGCTTTGTCTTTAGCTTGGTTTTGATTTATAAATACCCCTGCCCCTGTGCTTATTTCTTTTTTCTCCTGCTTTCCCTGATAGATTACAGAGATACTACTTAGACCACTATTGGCAAGATAAGATATGGCAGTTCTCTTTTCCAAGGTCTGAATCTTGTCCCCATCCAGTGCTGGCATGTCTCTCTGACTTGCAAAAAAAAAAAAAAAACTCTGCTTCTGTCTCTCTTTCTTAATTGGACATTATCCAAATTTCATCAGGCTCCTAGTTTTGCCCAAATTATGTTTGTCTGGTCCTGCCACCAATAATCTGATCTAAACCATCAGGTAATTTTGTCCACCTATGCCTGTTAAAAGAGCCTGGGATCTGGCTTTGGCTCTGTTCCCATGAAAAAATTTCCATTCCATTCAATGGCAGCTGGATGAGCACATTAGTTTGCAAATCAAGGAAGGACTTTAAAGAGTGATATATCTTCCTAAATATCTTGGAGATATTTGCTAAATAACTCTGGTGATTATTTTTGTGCTAGGATAGATGAAATGTGAGTTGGATTAGGAGCAGTCCAGTTAGCATTTAGAACAGCCAAAAACTGTGGTCCAAATGCCAAAGATGCAGCTCCAGCCTGCCATTAATTAATATACAAAGGAGTTATGACATAAGAAGTTACTCCTAGAAATAGCCTGTACAGATGCATATGACACTGCAGACTCTCTCGTCTGCACAAATACAAGAAAAGGAAATAAACCCTAGGAAATAGGGAAATAGTTATTAAATGGTGACCTGTTGTCCCACCAGCAGACTGTGCCTGCCACAGGAGGCTGAGCAAGGCTGGGGAACGCCTGCTCTCTGCTGAGGCTAACAGGTAACCTGAGACCCACCAAAAGGGTCTTTCCTCCTTTAACTGCTCTATGATGTATGCAGGAGCAAATTACTTTCTGTTGCTGAGCCTAAAAGTTTTCAAGGCACTTTTTTTTTCTTTTTTCTTTTTTTTTTTTCCCTTCATGACAGACTGAAGAACTCATTGGTGCTGTAATGAAAGGCAGACTGCGTTCCCTGTCATGTCAAGAACGCTGCATCGGGAAAGTCGACATGATTTCATGGCTAATGATTCACTCGCTAATATCAATGTGGGCTGCAGTGAGGATAACCAAGTTGAGCTGTCTTAGATCAAATGATTCAATTAGGCCAGCTGTCCCTATTTGTCATGGCTCAACTCGCTTTCAAATTACCTTTCCAAAGTGTGTACGTGCCTTAGCATAGAACTTAACAGCTCAACTGTTTTACAAAAAGGGGATATTTAGGCATGATGATAAGGGGGAAGAAAGACGTCCCTTTTCATCTGCACTGAATGTTTTTCCTTAGCCATTACAGTATGTATTTGCCAGGCTAAACTTTAAACATCACAGTCGCGTGTGAATCACTTGCCTCTCCTGATGACAGTGCTCTTTTAGATTTCTAGACTATCTTTCATCAGGTTAATGAAAATAGAAAAGAAAGTCTAACAGGGTGTGCGTGTGCACAGGGACAACTGACACAGAAAGGAGTAAATGGTTCATAGAAACCAATAAATAAATGCATAGTTCCTCAAATGTATCCTTTAGGCTTAAACTGAGCTGAAGTCAATAATGGCCAATGATCGTTCATATGATGGCTAGCAAAGAGCTTTTCTGCAATGCGTTGGTTATCTTGGTTAAGCTACTTAGCCCTCGCTACATTACCCACAGGAGTCATCCCTTGGTAGCAGCCCTCAATGCCACAGCGGTGAGCGCTCTGCGGAGGCAAACCGGAGCTGGCGGCTGGCAGTGTCAGCGCGCAGACCCGGGGCTGAATAGGCATGGAAATTCAATTACCCTTGGTGGTGGTCCCTGCAGTGCCGGGCAGGGAAGCTTCTCCTGCTGAGGCTGAAGCAGAAAGGAGGCAGCGGCTGTGCTTGTAGAGCTTTCACCCATGGGCATAGATCGACTTTTTAGTATCGCATAGGTGAAAAATGGGGGGAACAACTACCTGGATGTACATAAAACAGATGAAAGTTATTACAAACATACAATTACAGCTGTTAATAAAGTCTCACGTATTTCCTGTAGTCGGATTTGGCTGGTAATTTGTGTCTTCTGACTTTAAATATTTTAATAAGATTCCAGTGGTGTCTGAAAAATTCTCCCCTGCTGTCTGTATGGCTTATTTTGCAGTATATATATTTATTTTGCCTAAGCTCTCTCTGGCAATCATACCAAGTTGGAAAATAGCGGTACTGTTTACTAGAAAAATAAGACAGTTTCTCCCTGCTCTGGACTGAATATCTTGTAATTTTGTGATCATGCTGTCAAGCAAAATATACTGTTGGTTTTGAGAAATGCTATATTAGGAAAGTATTTTCCATTTATCTAAGAGGAACAGTTAAAACTGGAACAGGCTGAACTTTGGTTCTGAAAATTTGTGAAGCTTTGTTTTTTTGTTATCCACATCTTTCACTGAAAATAGAAACATCAGGTAGAAAAGTGTGATTGAAATACTAAAAATCAGAAAATTTTGTTTAGGATTTGTTCATCTTCTGATGGATTATGTTGAACAGTGATCTGTGAAGTCCTTTGAGCTGATTGGTGGGAGACATTGGGCATGCAATGACTATGCTAATTGGATGGCAATAGAGAGAGATGCAATAAATCCTCATTTGAATTGTATGGCCCAGAACAGCTCTCTGGACCCTTTTATTCAGAGTCGCGGTTAGCGTTATGGGCCGCTGAGATTAGCGTCCTGATGCACAGAGTTAGGAGTCTGTGAAGTCTCCAGCAACAGTACTTGAAGATACTTTTGAAAATGAAGATGTATGGATCCAAAACTTTCTTATACTCAGTACTGAGTTTTCTATTCTTTTTTTTCAGAAAACCAGGGAAATTTGCCAGTTTTAAACCTATATGACTCAGCAGGATTACGAGAGAGTAGGCGGAGTACTGCTCTCCCTCTTGCCCTAGCACAGATGTGCCGCTACTTTTTACTCAAGCTCTAACAGTTCTCTGGTGCAATTTTCTCTTCCTCATCCCCATTGGTTTTTTTCAGTGGGAAGTGGGGATCAACATGGATTGTCCCCTGGAATCAAGACAATTTCTGACTTTTTGAATCACAATCTTAAAGCAATCAATTAGCAACATTTTACAAGGAGAGCATGTAAGACTAAATCCACTTATCCTGGGCTGTCACATTCATGCAGTGATAATGTTCATGTGGCTAGTTTCATTTTCTTTGCCTCCTCTCCCTTGTTTTCAGTTGTGCAATGCCTTTCCTGCAATGATAATGGAAAGATCAGTGCCATGTATTTGCCTCCTTTTCATTTTAAGGAAAACTTAAGGTACCACCATAGGCTAAAATGTTACGGACACACATAGGAGCTCTGCTCTTCAGACCGTACCTGGCCTCAGCAGAAAAGCCAGCAGTTCCTCAGGCAAAGCCCACTGCCTGGGTGAGATGCACCTTGAGGCAGTTCTCCTGCAGTCTCAGCACTGGCTTGGAAAGTTCATGACACACTAAGGGTCTAAAATGCCTAAATTGGCCTTCTGCCCCTGCTCCTGCCAGATATGTCCATGTGTGGGTGTAAAAGTAATCAGCCAGTATATATTGCCTGGTTCATACATACCCAGTACTAAAGAGAGTCCAAGATGCAACCATGCCATATTAGTTGAATGCAAAATATTAACTCTCAAGAAGTAGAATGGAGTTTGCCTGCTGTCTAAATTAATAAACACAGGTAAACAGATTTACCAGCCTTATGCTTGGTATTTATGTTTGTTAATTAATTCAGTTAATCAAAAACACAATGCGTTTTGCAGCTTGTAGTCTCCGGCTTTAACTGAAAAGACATAGCTCTGGATGGGAAGACTGTAGAGCTGAAGAAAAAAGAAATATTTGGTGTGGAGTTTAGTGGAAAACCTTTCCAAAGGTGAGCTGCAAAAGAACCTGAATGGTTACATTCAGGAAATGTGGCCTGATCAAACTGGTGCATTAGAGTTTTCATTCATTTCTGTCTGCTATGTTTTCTTCTCTCTTATTCCTGACACGCAAATCTTGGCAAGGAGGTAGAATCTAAGAAAAATGACATTTTCCTTCCAGAGATTTTAAAATGCAAAGAGACTGCTAAGTAGATTTCTGACTACATATTGAAAAATGTCCCATCCTCCCCGCCCCGAGCTTTGCCTTGAAAAATACCTTTCAGTGCTCACATGTCAGGCTCCCTCCATTTTCCCTTCCATTTGGCCATAGCTCAGGGGGGGACATTTCCAGTCTACAGTCTCTGCTCACTTGGAATAATGTTTGTTTGCATGAGTAAACCAGCTAAAGTGGCTATCACTGAAGTCATAACTAGAAGATGAAACCAGTTGGGACTATTCCCACGTGAAGTGAGTCAGGTTGCTGAATCAGGCCCGTGTGTGAATTTTTCTGTGTCCCAAAGGTATTTTTCCCATCTCATTAGAAAAAAATGTTCTTCTAGAGCACCAGGAAACAAAAGCCTGGGAATTCAAAGTACGGAGTGACATAATGTCCTTTTAACTTTTCTCTCTTGCCTTCCCTCATTTTTCCTTCCTGCAGTGTGACTAAAAAGGAAACTCTCTGGTGAATTTTATAATTCTAGGCTTTTATCAGTTTGTTATTTTTGTTCTATTCTTGCCTAAATATATGGTACATGTAGTTTTCCTTTTTAAATCTAAACATCCCTGTTGTGTCTAGTTTTATCTTAAAGACAACAAAGAACGGCAAGGTGTTAATGGTGTTCATTGTGCAGTATGTATCTTAGCTTCCCCTTCTACAACAAAGCAGAGCTGGAGAGTGTAAAAACAGAAGAAATATGAAAACTGTAAAGACATTTAATGTGTAAAAAGGACCAACTAATGTGTGTCAGCTCAGGCAGATGCCCAAGGCTAAATCTCTTGATGTGAGATGGTGATTCAGCTGTCAAGGTGCCTGAGTAGACTTGTGGTCATCATAATGATTGGCTATGGATTTTTTGTGGGTTGTTTTGTTTTGTTTTGTGTTTTTTTTTTTTTTTTTTTTTTTAGAAAGGCAATAAACAAAAAAGGTCAAAGTTATTCAAATGAACCAACAGCCCATTTTTGTGGAAATACAGCAGGGCTCGTTAACTCAATTCACATCTTTTGTGTCAGTTTTCTAACATACCGTACATCTGGAAAAATGCAGTGATTTGTAAAAGACATAATGTGCCTCTTTTCCCCAAAGGTTTTGTTTACAGTGTGTAATAAAATATGATGCAATTTTTCATGGAGATGGGATCCGATAATTTGTTTAGATACAATATGAAAGTATCAGTCTGTGAAATGAACAACATAAAAGTAAGCAAATGCTCAAGAAATGTCAGCTAACAAAATGGCAAGTCCCAAAACATGCATTCAAGTGAAAATCAAAGGCTTCGGCAACAATTTTCTTTCCCTTAAAAGTCAGCCTCTTCAGACAATGTCTAATATTTTGATGTTGATTGCCATTAGCGAGACTGTGTTTTACTGTGACAGAGTCCTTCCTACTCTAGGCAAAACTTCCCTTCAGTCAGCTGAAAACCCAGATAGTGAACAGAGAACTCAGGTTTTCAGGTATCCCAATGTATCAACACTTCATAAGAACATGCACACTGAGTCAACCCGAAGGTCCCCATCTAGTTTGACGTACTGATGATGTCGTTGGCTAATAGTGAATATTTGGGGAAAGCATATCTTAATCTGGAAGAGTGGTTAAGTTGTATTTAACTCTTGGGTTTAGCCTATGCAGACTTTCCTTCATAATTCTTTGTTGCACTTCAGATTAGCAGCCTTGAAATGTGTGGTGTTAGCCTTTAATTGTGAAATATTTAGCATGTGTTTCAGAAGTTTGTGATTCAACCTCCACTCTTTCCTTTTAGCTTGTGCAGGTGCTCTCAGTCTTTAAAAGCAACTGTTTGTTGGAGTATGCTTTTGCAAACTGTCAGGATGCAAACGACATTTGTGAAAAGCAGGTTTTTCTTTTCTGCTCACAAATTGGAGGCAAATGTGTTTAAGAAGCGGTCAGAGCTATGATTTATGCCTTATCTGTGTCAACACATTACAGTATGCAAAGATATACCAAGGAAGACAATTGCAATTGGGGTCAATCTGATTTTAAACCAAACAAATGAGAAGCTTTATTCTTTGTAAATAATCCTCCTTGGAACAAGCAACTTCACCTTACAGTGAGCTTCTCTGCTTCACAGTCGTGCTGGCCCATTTCAGAGTCCTCTAAGTCGTACCCTGTACAAAACTGCTGTTTCTGAACGGAGCCATCCTTGTTAGATGACATTCATTTTGCTCAGATTTAGGTTCCTTGTACAATACAGAAATTAGGAACTAGTTTCTCTGGGTTCCCTATACGTTCATCAGAGAGAGAAAGGATCCTCCAGAGGGTGATTCAGAGTGGGAGTAAATTAGCTCAGGCTAATTTACACAATCAAGTTATTACTTCCAGTGAGACAGTGTGAATATCTCCTCTCTATGCCCTCTGCAGCCCTCAGTCTTATTACTGGGCTTCAAAAAGCCCTATGAAAATGCAGAGGCCCCTCCCTCCCCTTGTTGAACTCAAGTGAGTCCTGCTTGTACCTGTGAGAATTATGAGCAGAGCTTTCATAGTTTATCACCTGGATGGCTGGACAAGGGCTGAAAACTGGTGTGAATAAAACAAATCAGCTCTGCTGAAGGGTCAGGAAAGCTCATTAGATTTCTTCAGGCACAGGACTCCTTGCAGGCATCCCCCTGCAGAAAAGGCCACCAAGCACTGAGAAGGTTATTGCACCTGGGACTATCTGCCCAGAATGGGGAGCAGCTGATCTGAGTGTGCATATAAGGATTAACAAATAAAGTATCTTAAACTGGTGGTGCGAAGTGGACACAGTTCAATTTTATACAATTAAATTGCTACAACCAGTGTAAATGAGTCACATCAGTGTAAGGTCCCTGGGCATCTGTGACTTGGCTTATGGCATTGAAAAATACCTAAAGAAGCAGCAAGTTAATTGAGTATCAATTTACTGTATCAGTAAGCTTTCATATAGCTAGAGTAGACTGTTTCACCTTAATAAGTAAGTTTGGGTAGGGGAGAAGTTAAAAAAGAGCAGATTTTCCTCATGAAAGGTGCAAGTAGGCTGTATGCTGAAGGCCTAAACCATTCCCTGACTGTTCAACTGCATTTTAACTCCAGCTTTCAAGTATTCAAGAGCTCAAAGGAGCCCAAGCAGCGAATGCTGTGACTGCAAGGGGTTAACAGACAATTTATGTAAAGTCTTAGTATTCTGCAAAATGAAATGTGCATGTGAAATGGAAAAAAAAAAAGGAAAAGATTATATTTGTCAGCTGTGCTACCATATGTTGCTCTGGCGGAAGCACAGCAAAATGGTGACAATTTCTATTTTATTGAATGAGGATCTGTGTTGATTTCCATTATTTGAGAGCGTCTCTGGACAAACAGAGGTATCTTCATTATCACATAAAACTGTGCTCACCAGTAACCTAGTATATCCATGACTACAGGGTGACCTGGGATTGCAGTCTCCTTGAAAATAAAATATCAGAGAATCAGTTCAATCCATCTGCATATTTTAATGGATTTAGCCCTTGGAGGGCATGGGGGAATAGTCTTGTGAAAAGATAAGTGGCAGATACAGGAAATATAGCAAATTTGAAGCTCTTTAAAATCTGAGGAGAACTTACCTCATCAGCATGATTAAAACAAGTGTGTGTAAAGGCTTTGGTGGTTGCGGACTACTCTCAGCCATCTGGTCATGCTGGGAGGCAGGGCTTCATGGTTTGGGCGCAGAGCTGCACAAACATAACTAAATTTCTCTTGGATGTAGGCTGATACATTTGCTTAGCTCTGCTGTGTCATATGGGTTTACTTGTTGGGGTTTTTCAGGGTGAGGGGTATCTGTGCCATTCCCTTTTCCATGGTATAGAGATGTCCTAGAAGATGCTGCTTTTGTTATTCTAGGATCACAGCTTTCTCTCAAGATTTTTCTCAGCTTGCCAGGACATCAACATGTGAGCTGCAGTGAGCTGGGTGCTAAGTGTCGCTGAGCATCCCAGGCTCTCCTTGACTCCATGTGAACCGTGGGTGCACAGTGTCTCTCTGGGCCATATGTCAAATGCAAGGCACAAGAAAACAATTCTATTGGGCACTGGCAATGATGCTCATTTGCTTTCGGGACAGCAAAAGTTAAGCTTTTGTTGCCTCTCCTGCTTAATGTTACTCAGCTTCCCTTGAGTGTCCCTCCTTCCAGTGACCACAGTGGTTTTTTATGCTCTTCATGTCAAGCCTGCCTCTGAAGTGGCACCATCATTTTCTGGATAATGACACCACAGGTCATTACAGTACATTTGTTTTGCCTCAGCAAACATGCCAGGCTGGTTTCAGCTACCTGAATGTTCAGCCTGGGAAGGTAGAGAAGTGCCTGCGCTGGCACCATGTGCATCAGTGGGAACAGCTTAGTTATGTCTGTGTGGTTCTGTACCTAGCCCCTTAATCCCTGCCAAACACGCAGGTAGGGAATATCCAGGCAGGGCTGGCTTTTGGCTGGCCAGTTTTGGTCTGAGAGAGCAGGCACCCAGTCCTGAGCATCCCATCCCCACATTGGTGTGCTCTGTGTTATATAGCTCAGGCTCCAGGGGCTCCTGCAGGAATGTTTGGGATGCATCCTCCGGTGCTGGAGTGCAGCGTCCTTGGAGAGAAGTGCACTTTGTTTTAAGCGGGTAAGGTTAGCACCACCTAGTTCTTGGTCAGGCAGAAAAGCACTGTGGTAATGAGTAGAGGTGAAGGCTTCTTACCTTCGATCTCACCTGAGGGAATGAAATTATTCCAATCACCTTGATTTTCCTACGTGCCCAAACAGAAAAGGGATTTGCCAGATACTGACAGCTATTTGCTAACAGATATGTTAATAGACCATTTGGTAGGCAGAGGTAAGTTTCTGTTTCAAATTCAGGCCATTGCAATTCTTAAAGGGGAATAAAGTGCATTGATTTGCTACCTTCTCCCCTCCCATTTTGCAGCAGTCAGGTTTTGGGCTGCAGAATCACTCGCACTTCCCTTGCTGTGATTGTAGGCACCAAATCAATACAATTGCGTGATACCAAGGTGAGCTGTGCACCTGCTGAGGAACCACATTTTGGAAGAAGTAGAACAGTAGAATCTTGATTTCTTCCGTTCATGTTCCTTGGTGTCACCAAGGCCACTCTGCCTTATGCTGTTATGGCATTTTGTTAGTGGCTGGAATTTCTATTTGCAACAGCTACTGAGAAGTCTCATGAGACAGCGATTGTGATTTGCTTTTAGCATGCTTGGCCCAAAGCATGGTGCTTGCCATTGCAGTAAAGAAAGTTCCCGTGTCTGAATTTTGCAACTCTTTTAGCCATGGTTTTATGCACTAAATCATCTGTACTGTACAGTGTACAGGTACTGTACAGTGTACTGTACACTGTACAGGTACCTTGTACCGAGCAACCATGAAACAAACTTCCATAGGTTAAGCCTTTTTTTCCTAAATCTGATTATTTAGTTCTGGGGACCATATATATAGCACTTCTGTAATGTGATCATCCTTCATTGCAAATAATAAAATAATTTTTCATTCCAACAGAAGCCACACCTCACTACTTGTCCTTCAAATTGCCTTTCTTAGGACACATTTCATTTCTGTTGTTTCTTCTTAATATCGTGGGCTTGGAAGAGAATAAATGAGGACAAATCACCTACTGGTAAAGTGAATGATATTTTTTCAGTGTTTCTGTCCTAGTTTCTTTTGCAGTCTTGGTATTTGCTTTCTGAGTGCTTTTGTACATCAAAGCAAAGTTCTAAGTAAGAAGTCCATATTATGCTCAAGTTTTGGAAGAAGTAACTACTCTGTCCTGAAATGGAACCATCATAAAATCACAAAATTTAGGAGCTGGCAGCATCAGTAACTATTTCTCAGACAATAGTTTCCAGGACCTCTTGAAAATCTGGCAAGCTGGCTTTGTTTTTAACCATTCTCTTTCATCTTAGAGTGAAACCTAGAAAAATAACTAATCTTTTACTGAACTAACTGAGCTGATCTGTAAACTAGATATCCTCTTAAGCTGAGTATGTTAGCTAGAATATTTTTAGTGTCTAGATTTTCATTAGGGAAGGTGATCTACGACTGAGGCAATCCTACACAATGTGTCTTGGTACAAGTGTCTCCATACATCACTGTGCACGCACTATTGATTGCAAGTCTGTGTCATAACTGCTGACAATGAAGCAGAATAAATTAATCATTTATTTAAGATACATGTTTGACTGCAATTTGACTGTCTTTTGCATACATCTCTCCTTTTAAATGTAAACATATTAAAACTTAAACTTGAAACTATGGCAGCATATGTCGAGACATAACTTCCAGTAATCTATTTAAATAACTTATGATAAGTGAAACTTAAACAGCACGTCTTTAAAGTAAGTCAGACTGCTAAACTAGGAGAAATCATTAGTTCAGTGTCTGAAAAGAAAGTGGAAAAACATGCCTACTTTGGAGAGCTGTACCCTTTTTTGGAGACTGTACTAATTTGACTTCAGTGTAGTCAGGTTTTTTTTAAGTTCTTAAATAATTGAATGGAAGCTAAGAAACTATTTGGGAGCTGAAAATGTAATAAAAGTAATTTTAGGAAATGTTATGTTTTACTCCTTTTTTTATATGAATTAAAAATAGGTTTGAGGGTCTAAGAACAGTTAGGTCTCTTACCTTGAAGGACTTTCTAACTACGGATCATCAAGCCTTTTTATAATAAATCAGTAATTTTGAAATGCAAGTTAGTATTGATATTTTTATCCAGCATATTTGAAATAACTTTATTTAACTACTATAAATCTGCAGTGTTAATTTTCTACATTGTTAATTGAATGTTGATATCCACCCAAAAAGAGTCTGGCACAAACATAAAGTAAAGACACAATCTAGTAAATAGGAAAGGTGGTTTAACATACTGTTTCATAATAAAATAAAGATAAGGAGAATACATGTAGATTAAATGATATAATTGCTTTCACCATGTATAATATATTGTTCTGAAAAGAAATTCCAAATTTATTATAAAAGCTCCTTTACAGCATATTTATTTGCAGCTAATCGTTGCCAAATGGTGAATCAACATTTTCAAAAAAAGGAAATTGAAAGAGGCAGCTCCCATTAGAGTTCCCTTATCGTGTTTGGAGTGAAGTTCCTGAGTGTCACCATGTTTGTGCTATAAGCAAAAATATGTGGCAGTAGTCGGGGAATTATCTGGTCCCCTGTTAGCGTGTCATCCCTGTGTTCGTGCACCTGGCAGAAGATTTTGTTGTTCTCATGTCCATTGCTAGCTGGTGAGATGGAGGTCTGTACACTGGTCCGGAGACTGCAGCCCTTCTTAGGATCCATTTGGCAGCCAGTCTGAAAGCACATCAGGGCATTTGCTTCAGATATTTTGAGGGGGGTTACTTGGAAGCGTTCCAAAAAAATCTCCCTGGGTTAAAAGAATTTTATTAACATTGCAAAGTAGAATTTTGAATGTCAGAATTAAAGCTGTCTGGCAAGCTGTGGCACCTTCAAGGGCAGGCATTAATATGCCATCTTTTATTATATGGATTGCTTTTTTCCCTGGGGCTTTGTCCCATGCCTCGGTCAGATCTACTTTCAGTCCTGTGGCAAGATTTGGAGAGTAGGTGGCATGGTTTGTAAGTAACATGGTGGTATTTGGATTAATCAAGTATGGACAAGTAATCAAGCATAGATTAATCTGAGAAGACTTATGAAAAATACTGATTTTAAACTAATAGAACTAAGTGTTGATGAATGTGAAGTCATGTATACTGCAAAGAATAATAAGAATTATAATTTCTCTTTGATGTATGATATTGATATACTATTATAGCAAAAGAAAATGGTGTCACATATAAATAATTGTAAGAGAAAAAAGGGGAAACATTGTAAAACCACATATAAATATATATCACTTGATGTACCTTACCACAAAGGTAGTGGATAAAGCTTATTACAAAAAAGATCTAAGAGACAAATATAAGATCTTGGGATAAATGAGGAAAATTATTATGTCAAACTTCTATCTGACAAGAGAAGGGAAGCCTGGATTTGTTCAGAGAAGGTGAATGGAAGCAAAAATGTTAGACATCTGTAAGTCATGAATGGTTAAGAGAAGGTGAACCAGACATTCACATTTTCCTTTCTTCATAACAGCAAAAGAGATTTAACAAATCTGAAGAGTGATGCATTTAAATGTGACATAAAGGACTTCTCTGCATCACTCACAGCTGACCTATGTGCAGGGCATTATGAAAGTGCAGGATATTAGTAAGTGTAAGAATTTAGGATTTTAGGTGATTCATGTTTATAGATACGAGCTATACTCACAGTCATATTAAGCATGTAAGCACTTTTTTTGAGAAATAAAAGTCTCATGCTTTAAGGCATAAACTAGCTCTAGCTCCAAATCTGATAGAGTTTAAAAATAAACTTTCCTTAAAATAATATATTCCCACCTTTCTCACTGCAAAGTGCTCTGCTCCATTTTCTGAGGTCTTTTGGAGTCCTTTTTCTGAAAACTTAATCACATAAGATATTGGATGTATCTAATCCAGACCTGGGTCCTATTCCAACTGTCTGGCAGAATTACATCTGGAAAGAGGATTCAAATGTAGGAACTGAGTCTAGAGATGTCATTGCAAAGGCTGTCTAAGCCTGTAGAATCACTAACTGATTCCTGTTCAAGCAATCTTCTATAATTTTATTTTGTGCCTTAGAGATTGCATTTCCCAAGCTTAATAGTTCATGTAAAATGAATTGATGGGTTTTCTGGATTCAGTTTTTGAGTGGTGCACCTTAGTACTGCTAGTTTATGATTATTTTTTCTAAAGTATTTTGGACTATAGTCAAGACTCTGTGAAGATCTTCCACTCTTGAACAAAAGAAAGCAAATATTAAATGATCCTACCAACTTTGCTTTGTACGTGTAGACAAGGCATAGATTTAGTACAGTTTTCTTTCTGTGATGTGAATGCCGCTCTAGCTGGGGACCGGCGAACCTGAGGAGACATCCATATGGCATCTCTATGGAAACTGAGGGTGGCAGATTCAATGCATCATTGTATCTGATAGTCCAAGTCTTGTAACATTTATTTTGTGTCAGGAATCCAGCCTAAGAGGTTGGTTGATTGCTGTGGCTCACTGAGTTGAAATGAGTTTGGATAATCCTACAAGGGACAACGGAATAATTGAAACACAGGACTGAAAGGTGCCTGAAGAGACCAGCTGGTACAACTGGTTGCTCTGAGGCAGGATCCAGTGCAGCTTGGCAAACTCAGATACATATTTCCTGCACATCTAGAGATGAGACTGACTTACCTGGGTACCGATACCTGGGTACTGTAAGGTTGCTAAAAGGACTGAGAGGATATATTAGAAGAGAAGCTTGCTGGAAACCCTCTTTAGCCTGGGAAGCCACCAAAAGACTACTTTCAGGAAGATGTTAGTCTCCAGAGAAAGCTACTGCTGAGACCTCTTAGATCGTTAGTTTAGATAAGGATAAGTAGGCATTTTTGCTGAAGTTATTTTGGGAAGATTTTCTTTGCATGTATGAAATGTCTTTCCTTCTGTTATAACATGTGTATATAGTTCAACACTTGTTTGTGTAATTCCCTGTACATATTTAGCCTGTAGTGTTTTATGTTAGACTTTAGAATAAACTTGTTTTGTCATTTTCTGCTCACCTTCTGTCTGCTATTTATAACTGTATGGAACAGTAATTAAGGAGGGAACGAAACAGCCTAATGCGATCGCCCTTGAAACAGTATTCTGCAATGTAAGGAGGAATAAGAGAACTCATTCACTTTGTGGGCAAAAATAAATATTTGCTGTCAGAATTTTCATCATGTTTTCCTCCACAAGTGAAATTGAATTCTTTCATTATTCTTTAAAAATGTAGGGTATAAAGGGATAAAACCTAATGTACTGAATATGGGTTACTACCAAACGAGTTACTCTTCTTTTCTTAGGCCAAGTACCATTTGACAGTTTTTAAATAAAATGTACAAATAATTTATGGAAAAATGCACTAGTATTTTATAAAGAGAAAAGTATTGCATGTTTCAGACAGTGCCATAATGACAAGAGAAAATCTTACCTGACAACTTCACGCATCTGACCTCCTCATAATCCCAGGAGGGGAATGCAAGAATTATATATGCATTTCCACTGTAGTAAAGCAGTCAGATCCCTGTTGTGTTCTGTTCATCTTTTGGGTTTTTTTGGTAATGCCTACATTCACAGGGTGATTAGGATACACTGGAGCTGCTACTGCATAAAAATCTGTGGTTATGGGTTATGATAGAAGCAATTCAAATGTCTTTCAAAGCTGCTCTAGTCCGTTCAGGTTCTTTACCACACTCAGTGCCATGCTATCTGAGTTTTCCCCTAGAGCATTAAATAACATGAGTAGAATCTGTCACATGTAGTTTGTTCTCCTAGTATAAATGGAAGGTTAGGTCAAAATCTTCTTCAACAACTTTCATAGTTAGACATGCTCCAAAAATATGAGCTAATATACATATGTCATTTTTTGGATTGTTCTTGGACTTTTTGTTTTGCATCAGTCTCCTTTGTAAGATTTTTTTTTGCTGGTTTGGTACATACTACAGTGCTGAATGGCAAAGGTCTGGCATTCAAAAAGTTGTTTTGAATCACAACATTGAATCAAATATGTGAGTGCTTTGGACAATCAAAACTTCCAAAGATATGACAAATGCAAAATTACTTTCTCTTCTGTATTAAAGCATTGCAAGCACCCCCTTATTGAGTTAAAATTTAAGCTCGTACATTCTTGGAGCAAGGGACATTTTTGTGGGGATTATGTGTATGTAGCATTCTGGGTTATAAATGCTTGCTTACGACAAGAAATTAAGATTTAAGACAAGAAATGTGAAGACTTAATCTACCCCTGTAAGACTGTGACCTTCAAGACCGGTACAAGTCTGAAAATCAGTCATCCGTGTAGGCAGATACCAGGAAGGCATGGGAAGTTGCTCAGTTTTGTGACTCTTCCTCAGTGTGTACTACTTATGGCTTGCATTTGGAAATCACAATATTTTTGAGTGTCAGGGTCTACTCCATATCAGCTGTCATTATTGGCTAATGATAATATTTGATAATCATGTTGGAATCTTATAGATTTTGACAATCTTTAACTGTTGGCTTTGTTATGGCAACATAACTACTACTCCAGCCAATTGATGTGTGAATGTGCCCAGTAACTTCTCACTTTATCATTCACTCAAGTTCAGACTCTATCTCTTAGTACTAACAGAGCAAGCATTTTGATGGCACACTGAAATCTTTGCAACTGTGATACATTATATTCTTAGAGCCTCCCAGATTGCTAACTGCCTCATCAGATACAGAATAGCTTTTGAACACTGTTTTGTAGACAGTTATACCGCTTCATTCATCTTATATCTTTCAACAGATATCTTGTGCCAGTATGAGTTCGTACTTTCTATGCCCTGTCTACTTTTTGTGATTGTTTTATGAGGAAAACTTAGTTTTTGCTTTTAGTACTGGGAGGTCAATCTTAATTTTGCATGTGCTTAGAATGATGATAATGTATTTAGCTCCAGTATCTATTTTGAAATTTACTTTGACTGGTTATTTCCATTTTCACAAAGCCAATCTGTTATAGAATCTTGCTTTGATCAACAGACCCAACAAAGACCTCTGTTTTGGTATCAACATCATCCGAGCTTTGCCTTGTTGTGGTGCACTCATGAATATGTTTCCTTTTTATGTGTCTTTGCAACTTGTGCTGAGATTGACACACTTTGGCAAAATTTTATTGGAGATATGAGACAGCCCCCCCCTTACTCTGCATGCTTTTGTGTCTTGTTATGATTGCCTCCATATGGTGAACAAAGAACTTGAAACTCAGCCCAGTAATGTATAGTACTGGCTACCTAAATGTGTTCAGCCTAGTTAGATCAAAACTTATGGAGACTCAGTGATACTGTAGCATTGGAGGTTATTTTAGTCAATCTAGGAGGTAACGTGCAAGAGAGAGCTGCTGAGATCTCAGGCAATGGTTTGACAGCTCAGTCATCAGGTTCTTTTGCATTTACTGCCGTTGAATGATCTCTCTTCAGTACCCTCGGGGAACATGATTGTTCCCAGAGGGTTAAATAAGTGGGAGAATGCCAGAAATCCAAGGAGTTAAGTGGGCAGACTAGGGGATGGTTCAGTAAAGTAATAAGAGACCTTCAGTTGGGTGTTCATGCTCGGTTTTGATTTCATTTGCACAAACATGTAAATCTGCCATAATCGGTTGTTACTTCTTACCGCTGAATGAATTTATGCTTCTGACTGGTGCGCATTGGGGGCTGAGCATAAGAAAGAGTTTGTAGCATCTTCTCCTCTTATATTTTGTGAATGTTGAGCCTTTTTCTATTGATACAACTGAACTTCTATGCTGAAACAAGCTTACTGCAGTTCAAAAAACACAATTAAATATTTTGTCCAACACTCAAGTTTGGTGAAAACTTCACAAAAACTATATGACTAATTATTTTTGATGGAAGAGATGAACACAAATTACAACGGTTTTGGATTACAAATGTTACAGCAGTTTGCTTGGGCCAGAGGGCACAGTCGCAAAATTAACAGGAAAATAGCTGTAAAAGAAAGTGAAGTTGCTTAATTAGATTTCATTATATAACATAAGTTATAACTTATAACATAAGCTAGAGGATATATCTGACCTATTGTGTGGGATAGGATACCAAGCCAAATGAAAAACCTCTGACATTTTCTAATAAGGTAAAAACCGTAGGAGTGAATAACCCTGCTCTAGGCAGCATGTGTAATGATGAACAACAGGTACCCACTTACTGACAAGGGAAAAGGAATTTATTTATTTTAAATTTTGACAATGTAAATTTCCCTGTCTACTTACTGAGTTCAATTAAATAGTAACTGGAAATCTTTTTCTTTAAATCAACAGATGCCAGTAGCTTATCAGAAGTCATTGTGTTAACACATGGTAAAACTCAACTGTTCTGTTTTTTCTGTTGTTGCTGTATGACCTTTTTCTTCCTATGCTACTTATTTTATTGATAGAATAAATTCTTAAGGACAGGGGCCTTATTTTTGTACTTGCCTGTGAAATATTTTGTAGTAGTTCCTCTGCAGAAGTAATGTAGTACAGGTATAAAAATGGGCTAGAGACTTTTGTGACTTTCTTTTTTCTCATTGTAGATTCCTTCAAATCCTCTAAGTGAGTTTATACTCCAAGTTCAGTAAAAGTCCTACACCAAAAGAGAAGCTGCATCCTCTTCAACAAAACTCAGCTGAACACTTTCTGTAAGACTATATCTCACTAAAGCCCATCTGTTCATCAGTGTTCAACACGTAAAAAAAAAAATTCAAAATTTACCTAATGTAATGGGCTTGTTATTCCTATAGATTGATGCATTTCAAGAAATAAAAGAGGCAGTGAGACGTCATTTTTTTCTCAGTGGCTTAATACTCTGGAAAATTTATTTTTCTGTATGAGAGTTTTTTTTTTTTTATCAGTGGGTTCCTCTTCCAGGACAACTTTTGATAGCATCTGATAATAGGCCAGAATGCTATCTTATCAAATGTTAGAAAATCCAACTTTATTTGATAATGCTGGGGTTTTCCCAATCTTTTCTGATGCTAACCTTGGTATAGGCTGCAGGAATAGTTGGATATCTTGACATGAGATCTCTCTCTACCCCTTTCCACTGGGATCTTTGGCTTTCATGATTCTTGATTGCAAATGTTTGTTCTATTGCCCTAAATTTAAATGTGAAAATCATCCTTTTATAGTAGTTGGAAAGGTGCTCTTCACTTGGTAATGTACAAGCATTGCAGAAGTCTTCAGGGATTACAGGTGACTTTGATGCCTTTTCCTACTGTCATACTTGAAACCAAGAGCAGCTAAGTAAAGATTTCATTTAAATATAATACGTGGTAATCATTGTCAATTAAATACAGTTATTAAAACATGCTTTATACTTACATTACAAATAACATATCTACGTCACAGAAATGGATACTCGTATTCATGAAATGAATGATACATATTCAGTTAAATATATGCTAATAACATATCATATCAAAAAACAACGAAGGCAGTGGTTTTGTTAGAAAGAAAGAGCAAATTGTACCTTATATCCCCATGTGTGTGGCATTAAATCTAAATCTGTCCTCTGTATTTTGTGCTTCTCACATGCATAAGTGAAATGGATTTCTTTGCATCTGACCAACGCATAAACCGCAGGGAGATGTTTTTAATAGGATTCATTGTGATTAGGAGCTGTGGAATAGCCCCATAGTCATAGCAATGTTAGAATGCCACAACTATTTGATAGGAGACATTTCAATCTGTCATCATCTTGTGTGCCCTGACCCCGATAATACACCCCATTCAACCTGAGGCACAAACAGAAATGGTGAGGTAGGGTTGCATTTTTTTTTCTTTTAGCACAGCACCAGTCACAGCTTTTATGGGTTCCTGAGAGAAGAAAAAGCATTTTTATTTCCTGTGCTGTTCATCCCTTATCTAACCATTTTAAAAGATATTTTGTTTCCTGAAACACAATAAACAAGTGGAAGGGGGAGAAAAATCCTTCCTTAGGTAACCTCAGAACAGAAGAACTTTGTGCATTATGCAGCTCAGGCCATGCCAAAATGCAATTTGGAGGGTGTCCAGCACTTCATTGGAAAGTAATGGTTTTCACTGAACTGAGTTATGACCAGCTGTTTACAGACAGTCTGTGACATACTGATAGAGCAGAACACCGTATGTTGCTTTCCAAATCAAATGATACAAGAAGTGTGACAGAGTGGAGAAACATCTGTCATTAGCAATTTTCAGCACGCTTCACTAATTCTGGACAAAATACGAGTAATGAACTTACCGCAGGAAACTTCAAATACTACCACTGCTGAAACAAGGATATAAACAGCTAGTGCTCCTAATGGCGTCTAATTTAATTCATTTGCAGTAAGAAACAAACAAAGTGGGTTATTTGTTTTTGATCATGGGGTAGTAAATAGTAATGCTGATCACAAACATTCATTTTAATCAAAGAAAAAGGGATCGTGGAACTCAACTTTCCTCAAGTTCAGACAGAAGGCAATTATCAGGTGCTTTTTTTTCTTAGTCTTTTTTAATATCAGTGATTTGAGTGCTTTTTTTTTTTTTTTTTTTTTTTTTTTTTTAAGCAAGGTTGTTTCAGAATAGGCCAAGGAGAAGTTGTTACAACATTATAGATACTGTCCTTCTTTGCCTTGGTCCTCTCCCCCACATCTCCCTCAGTCACGTCCTCCTCCTGAATCTTCAGAGAGCAAAACTGCAAGTTTTCTGCCCAGTATCACTCACCAGTGGGCATGAAGACAAGGGTGAAAGTAGTCCAATGCTGACTTTTACTCCATTTTCCTGCATTATGGCACTGCTGCTGCTGTTCAAAACCTTATGGCTCCAGATGTACTTTTTTTTAAAGCTGCATTTTAACGGGTATGTGGCCCCTATATACTACACACTTTACTATTTTCTGGTTGATTTTTCTATTTTCATCATAACTGGAGCCCAAACACTGTAATTTTGTGATTATTTTCACTTTGTCTTTGAAATCAGTAGAGTTGTTCTGCCATTTGCATTCAGGGGCTGTGGTTTCCCCTTATCACTGATGATAACACAGCAAATTCCTGAAACTGTTAGGATTAAGTGGCAGTCCACAGGGGAAAAGGGGGGGAAATGAAAGGACAGGTTGTTACTCTTTATATGAACTTTCAACTAATGTTCACACAAAGCTGTAATATGAAATGCAGAGGATAGATTTAGTCCAATCCATTGGTGTCCCACCTATGGGACTTCCCTTGGAATGGATCCCAGACCAAGAGAGTGAAAGCCATTCCGAACTGATGACTGTAAAATGAGTGTAGGAGGTCTTTGAGTAGCTGCGTAATTGCAAAATTATTCATGACAAAAAAAGCACTAATCTCAAATTCCCAGTTTCTTGTAGAATTTCCTGAGGTGCCACAGGAAAATTGTGTAACTTTCTAACACCTTGGATACACCAAACTGGTCCAAGCACAATATGTTGAAGAAGAAGAGAAAATTTATGGAAATATTTTTTTTATAGGGGGGTTTATGACAGAAATATTTTTCTCCCTCTTTAGTGCAGAAAAGGAGAACTACTTAACAGAAAACATTTCAAGAACTGCAAATGTGAAGTTCCTCTAATTCTTATAGACATCTACACAGGAGAGCAAAGCAAAGGGAAAATATAGGTACCATTGACACCCGTCATTATGTTTGTGATCTAGATAATAAAGTAAGCAGACCCAAGCAATTCGCTAACACTAACGCTATTCTTTACATAAACAGTAAATGTTTAGATTTTCCTGTTCACTGACTAACAGCACACATATCATAAACACTAAGCTGTTATAGTACGTTTCGTGTGTTGATTCACTTTAACAGTTGTTAGTGTGAAGACAGGAAAAGAAAAGTGGGTGTAATGAGACCATGTGCAGTATGCTGTGAAAACAGAGGCCCTTATTTGGCATAATGGGTTGCACCATAAGGGCCATAAAATTGTGCATGTGTTAGTATCATTTTAATTATTACGGGTGCCACATGTTAAGCAGAATAGCGGAACTACTAAAACAGCTTCAAAATCCTTACTGCTGATCGCTGCATTTAATTACAAATAGGAACATTTGGAGATAGGTCACCATAAAACCCTTCTGTTGTCAAATGAGCTCAAATCTGATTTTTGTAATTATGTTTTTATACCACAGATCCTGTTGAATAACTATAGGGAATAAAATTTTAATAAGTACTGATTAAATGCAGGTACATCTTGCTTCCTAAGAATATTTATGAATGTTCTTTGCCACTTCCATCAAGGTACCATCACTGCTTCTGTTTTGGTCAGCGGTGATCGTTCAACCTTAATGCAAATAAGCTGAATAACTTTATGTGCCATGAAATATTGGTTTTTTTCAGTGAAGCATAAAAGCACTGGATTTCAATTATTCATTCTGTTTGCTAGAGCTGTGTACAGTACTCTAATCCTCTAGTACCAAGGCACTTTCATTATAACACTACGTGTCACAGGAAGGAGGTTATGATCATTAACCTTCCTAAGGCAGAGTTTTTGTGTAAGGAATGACAACTTTTATTGATCTGTCCCCTTTTCCACTGTAATAACATGTTCCTAGGTTCACGTTACTAATGTTCTTTGTTAGTATCAAAATGAAAGTTGCAAATATATCAGATTTGTAGTTTAACAGGTTAAAAATCACTAGAATATTAAATGGTGCTAAAAATGGTAATTTGGGATTTAGATAAGCAAACTTTCATTTTATGTAAAGACTGACTATAAAGTTCTCTAAACAGAGATTTATCTTGGGAGGAATGAAAAAATTAAAGATTTATTCAGTGATATAAAAGGGAAGTAGCAATTAAATAAATATGCAAGATTAATCATAAGTTGTAGACTGGATTTTGAATTATACTAAGGACAGTGGCATTGTATTGGGCTATATTGTTCAAACCAGATTAAAGTCAGAATATACGTGCCTGTATATCTCCCTGTGCGTTTATTTGTTCATATTCCCTGTTTTCTTTTTGGAGATGCATGAAAACCTAAAACAGGCCTGACCTTGTGGTTTTTCAATTTTAAATATTGTCATCAAATAGAACATTAAAAACTACACATTGTAACATCTAAGAGAGGAAATCTGTTTTGTGAGAGATGATAGATTGCCATTGGACACATGGGCTAACACACAGTTCAGAACATGCTCCAGAGCTACTGCACATACAGTGGCTTCAAGAGACCACCAACTGGAAATAAGGAAACATACAGTGCCTCCTGGAAAGAGACCCATGTAATTTGTAAAATGATCAGTAGAAGAGAATTACTTTTCTAGTTTTGATGCAGACTGACTGCTCTGCACCATTTATAACTGCATGGAAAAAAACTCTCATTTAACCCACATAGCAGTCCAAGAATCTATGTCCTGGCTCACAAGAAGAGAGAAAAACTCTTGTTGCCTTTCATAACCTTTTCCAAAATGTGATTCATTCAAATGAATGCTAAATAAGACCTCAAGGTGTACTGACTGCCAAGAAAGCAGCCCAGAAGTTTTGGGAATGGCAGTAGGCAAGCAATGCTATAAAATAGTGAGCTCCTCTGTACTAGAACATTTGCAGTTTATGTGCAGGTTATGTAGAAACGTTTATACCCAATGGGGTAAAAACACAGATATTGATGAAAGTTTTGCTCCATTCTGATATCAGACCAGTTTGTGCACCGGTATGACTCTGTTTGAGCTCATATTATTTGCACTCCTCTCTGTGAGGGCAGAATGGACTCCTTGTTGCACTGTGGCTCAGTGCTGGAATAATGTGCTATCTGTATGTCTAATGAAATTGTCTCTCACTAATGGGAAATCCTCATCTGACAAAGTCACTCTCCTTCTAAAACACAGGCGGCTAAAATCAGATGCTTGGCTTCAGTACTTCCATTGTAACTCTGAATCCCATGTTGCTCTGGTTGTGATCCTATTTCACGCTGTAAGGCGTACTTAGTGTTGGACGGAATTATGTCCTTGCAGGGGAAAAATAATAATAAAGGAGTGTGAAGAATACTCAGCTGGTTAACTGTCTTGTAGAGAAGGAGAAAAAATAAAATAAAAGGAGCGTTTTATCTGTGGGGTTTGTTCCAGGCTAAGTCCATGAATTGGTTTTGCTCTGCAATTGCAAGAATAAGAATCTCTTAGTAATAAGAGAATGAAGAAGAGGATATCAATATAAATGGTGGATGTTAAAGAATGGTAAGACATTATCTTACATGGTAGCACTGCTGAACCTGTAGGAACTCATTAAACAGTCATTTGAGCTCTATATTGGAAGTTGTCTGGAAAATACTGGCTCATACCTGTGGGTTTGGGTAGTAAATGCTCTCTGTCAAGAAAATAAAAAAGTCCTGTATATCAGGTATATCAGGTATATCAATCCTCGTTCCAATGGTATTTGCGTTCTGCTGCCTATGGGTGACTTGCTTTGGAAATTTGATTGTATACTAGTGGTATCTCTGCTGTATTGCTCCGTTTGGCCCAATCTCCCCATGTACAAGAAAAAGAAAAAAAAATCAAATCAAGAAATTAGACACAAGTAACTTCTGGCAAAAAAAAAAAAAAAAAAAAAAATCAATGCATCACTTCACATTTTAAAAATTTAATTTTAAATAGAGAGGGTCATAACATGAAAATTAAGATGGTTATTTATATTGCCATCTAGAAGCTGCTACTGCATCTCAGAAACCCTGACACCCTTTCCTATTGATAATGACACTCCTCTCGGTAACAGCACAATCAAGACTTTTGTTGGGATTGTGCGTCTTGGGAACTACAGCAAAACTTACAGTAACACCAACTCATACAGGTGGACTTGAACTCACATCCTTGCTTTTGGACTAAGCCAGGTCCACTTATGACTTTGGTCCATTCCTCCGTGCAAATGTGGTTTTGTGTGTACTTGAATCTTTGTTACTCATGGGAACATTTCCTACTAAACTACTAAATAATCCTTCTTTTGAACTCCTTGGCTACTTCTAGAGGATCTTCTTCAGGGCCCTTTCTTTCATGCATTCCGCAGTCACAGCCTTCTGAATCTTTCTTTCATGTGCTGTGGAGATTGAGGAGTGCTGTGTTTTGAGGAGTCAGGTGAGACTGTATTATCTGCCAACCCTGCTCCACTTTCCAAGCTTAATACTCTCTTTCTTCTTCTCAATGGTTGGAAGATGAGCTCTAGGCAGTGGCAGGTCTTGGGTTTTGAAGTTGAAATGTGTTGAGATTGAGGAAAAGGTTAGAAATAATTAAATAAATGTTATAAATATTCATTTCTTTTCTGGGAAACAGACCGTATTTTACACAATTATTTATTTAACTTTAGTGTTTGGCTTCTTTGCAACCAAATCAATCACATCTTCTCTTATCTAATTTGTATCAATTCTCAGGGAATAAAGACCAACATCTTACTGGTCTTTGGTTACATTCAAAATCTGAGAGTATTACTAGATCTTTAGTATAGAAATTCTTTGATTGTTCCAATCAGAGGAAATATCCTAAACAATAGGTTGCTATAAATTAAAATGTTTCATCACAGGGACCTAAAGTTTCAGTGACTGCATTGGGTATGTTTTCTGTTCTTACTTCTGCATCACTGGTACCTTGTAGGAAGCTGAATTCTTTTTCTGCTGAATTAATTACATTTGCTGGAATTTTCAGTTACTGAAGCAGAAACGTTTGTGGTAACTTCATTTTCACCTCCAAGTCTGTGATGATTGTAAGAGTACAGTGTATGTAAATGAAAGTAGTTTTGCTACATAGATGTCATTTCATTGTAAAGATAGCTGGGAAAAAAAAAAATAGACCAGTATTGGTTCTCATTGGATTTGCTTTGTAAAGCATCTCTTGAACTCTCTATTCTTAATCCAGCCGTGGAATCTTCATTTCATTTGAGAGTGGTCGCTGGCCAAATATAACTATGGTGCTGGTACACTAGCTCCTGCAGAGCTACTTCAAGGATAATAAGACAGAAGACAAACTTTGCCTCCTGCAAAGCACAAAGGAGAATTTTTGCAGCTCTCGGTGTTTTCCAAACTTTACTGCCCTACAGAATAAGAAAACTGAATGGATATAAGAGTGAAAAATGACAGCAACACATCAGTCAGCTGACTGAGTGTCATTAAATGCGAAGAGAAATTTTTTTGCTGCATAGTGAGAAGCACTCTTGATAAGACATTCCAGCTGGGTCACTCTTCTGGCAAGGCTATTGCGGAGGACTACTGCTTGCACTTGTACATTTGTAACATTTTCCCCTTGCAAAATGTTAATGTATGCTGAAATGGAAACTCACCAGTTCACTACCTTTGCTTATCTATTAACTTCATATTCAGAAATATTTGCAAAATGGTCAAGAACCTTTTTGATACTGGTCAAAAAAAACCTTTTTATTAACAGCCCTGCTTGCTGTGTCATCTAAGGGTAACTTGACATGTCAGTGCCTTTTGTGAGGCATGCTGTGTTGTGCTAAAAATACAAGCTTTTAATTTTGGACCCTGTCAACAAATATACTTTATCCCCCAGACCTGATCTGGCTCCTTCAGGTGCCTCCCCTGTTCTGTTAGCTTAGGTTTGGTTCTTTGTGAATGTAGTGAGCAGCTAATGCCCATTGAGCTAACTAGCCCTGCAGAACCCACACAGGTCTGGACCAATGATCTTGGTTCATTTTTCAGATAAGGGAGAAACTGCCATCACTTTGTACATTGTGCATTTTTGGGGATGATGATAATTTAAGGGAATCTCTAAACCTTTTTCATCTGTATCATGCACAGATTCTCCATCCTTCTGAGCCAAATCATGCCCTAAGAAAAACTATCACTCTACTTCCATGAAATGTTACTTCTTAGTATGCAAAAGTGTTGCCTGTGTCATTTTATGTGGAATCTTTCTGTTCCTCTCAATCTTATTATGATTGATTTGGCTGAGCTGTCTGCAAATATCAGATTCTCTGCTTGTCTTAGCCAAGATATTCTTATCCAGCTCTGTGTTTTTGTTTCATGGTGAAAGTCTATCAATCACTTTAATAAAGACTTTTAAGACTTTCCCTTCATCTAATAGCCCAGCTTATGTGAATCACAGTACTTCCCCAGTTGTTATATGATGATGGTCGTGAAGAAGAAATGCCTTACTTTTCTTAAGAGGCAACATAAGTGTATTATGGTACTCAGAGGCACGCAAAATACCTGAATGACCCTTTAAAAGGCTCAGCAAGCAGACAGAATTGCTAGCATTGGAGCAGGATTTGACAGAAGGTAATTATTACTATCCATAATACGGTAGAACCTAAAAGCCACCATGAGACTGAAACTCCATTCCCTGGAACTGTTCAAAGAGATAGAGAGATGCTCTCCTTGCTCAGAATCCTTACTATTTAATTTAAAGAAAGATGCCAAAAGGAGGGGGGGAGGATTTTCATTACTAGTGCAATGATAATAAACAGAATAATCTTACAGCTTCACATACTCACAAACTATTAGTACTCATTGCTTAAAACTTTTTATTAAGGGCATATATGGAATTTGTAAGAATTCTATGTCAACCCATAGACCTTTGTGCTCCCATTTTACATATTTGTCATCCCAAAAAAATGTCAGTAATGTTTCTCTAGCTATTCTTTCTATACTATTTATTCCTTTACTTATGCGTACAGTTGAAAAGATGGATAAATTGGTGGAATAGGTAAATTATGAGATGGCACCCGTGCTGAAGCAGCTGAAAATGGGATAACCCAAGAGGATAATTCATGTACTGAAACAGGAGCAGATGTCAAAAGAGACAGCTTGTCTGGTTTGTTTGGATGGTGATTCTCTAGCATGTATTGACAGAGCAAGATTGTCAGACAGCCTGTTTGTGAAGTTCAGTGTTGCCTGTCTTAATCGTTCTTTATGGGGAGGTGACATTTTGTTGCAGGCAATTGTAGAGTGAAATTTTTGTGAATTGTTTAAAGTAAACCAAAACTGTCCTACCAAGTGGCATTCTTTGCAAATATCCAAAGTCCAGTGAGAACAACTGCCATTTTGACTTCTTAAAATTAAATTGGATGGGCTGCCCCATCTGTGCACTGTGTGCAGAGTTGTTCTGTTCACTTCCTCTGGTATCCAGACGAGGAGGATTCAACTGACAACAGTGACAAGGAAGAAGAGATCCATTCTAGACAGAAGGTTGAGTAAACTGAGTCGTTTAGAAAGTAATATACATCTGCTACATCTAGGGAGACATGCTTGCTCAGGAATGCAGCTTGTGTTATGATGCAGTTTTAGAGGAAAAGGAAATGAGGAATCTGAAGAATTTGGGGCATTTAGTAGTGTCCAGAAAAACAAAATTCTACCTGGCTGACCTTGGTCAGTAATCATATTTTCAACTCTCTGCTGTCTTTTGTAAGTAAACTCAAAAAGTGAAACATTCACCTGGAAAACCAATGTTAACTTGTTAAAGTCAATGAAGTTACCCCTCAGATTTTATGAATCCCAATGATATTAAGGATCAAGGATCTTAGGATCAAGGGTCTTACGATCAAGGATTATCTCCCTTGTAGCAAACTAAGGAACAGAGAACATTCCCTCCAAGAAGAGTAAGAAAGGAAGGTTTGTAAAACCCTGTCTTCACAGACAGAAATTTAGGTTTTAAGCTAACCTGACATGGTCACATACGCCCACCCACCTCCCACAAGTTATTTTCTTGAAATTAAAGTCTGCTTTTTTAGCTACTTAACTCTTCAATTGAATTCTTCAGTAATTCTCTCACCGAAACACTTCCATTGCCTCAGATTTTTTCTCTTCTTGATGCTGTGGTCACTTTTGTTTGATGTACACAATATTCTGCTCCCCACCTCCCCTCCTTCTCCCAGTTTCCTGAAGGCCATAAAACACTGACAATTACTTCAGGTTTCTCCTTTTTCTTTTTAAATCCTTGTCTTTTCCAAGACTAGGATTCTTCATGTCCAAATTATTGGATTCTGCTCTCTCCTCCTGTTCCTGGTTTACTACTACTAATGTGCTTCCTACTTAATTTCTCCACCCATGCACTTCTCCCATCATCCTTTGTGTGAGCTTTTCCATGTCCTTGAAACAACCTTCTCCCTCCTCTCTGCTGACCATCAAGACCCTCTTTTTTCAAATCCATCATTAACTCACATTGTTGCTTTTCACCTGCCAGTGACCATTTCTCCATATCATGGACCAGTAGACCATTTCCTCACCAAGCAGATAACAAAACCAGAAAAAGATAAATCAAGACACAAGATTTGTAAATGTTATGGTCTGTTTTCATTAGATACTAACTCTCCTGCTTGGCATGATCTGCCCTTCCTTTTTGTATCTTCCCTCTTTAAAAGGATGCAGGTAACTAGGCGTTGCCTTTGTTTTTCTCCTTTTATTTTTGTCTCTAAAAATGATCAACTAGTGTTGATATCAAGGTTTATACTAGCACCATATCAAGGCCTTCAGCTGAAAGCTCCTGAGGTCAAGGACTTTGTTGTGCTATATCCTTGCTAAGTGAGATATATATTTCATTCAATATACAAATAATAGTAGCAAACTGAATGAAAAGGCCTTCAGAGGTTAAACTTAACGTTAGTAGGAAATCTGTGGAAACACAGGTGTTTTAACTACTGGTGGTTTTGTGCCAGCCATGACATATGGAGCAGACACCAAGGAGATGGAACTGAAGACTATTGTTAAAATGCATCAGTATCATCTTGCATTTTGAGCATTGCAATCTGATTTACTAATCCAATTTATATCAGTGTATGCACACTTATGCTTAAATATATGATGAAACAGTCACATATTTTTAAAAGATGACATATTTTTATTTACACTTAATTTTGCACTTCCCAGAATTTTTCTGTCTTTTCATATTGCCTTATGGTGTGTTGCTTGACTCCCGTTCTCTGTAAGTGTGAAAAGTCAGGAGGAGAGTTCACAGCAGGTTGATGGCCTGGAGATTAAAAGTCTGTCTAAGGACATTTCAAAGTTGTAAAGGTATTATTCTCACATGTACTTATTTCTTGGTGGGTGTGAACAACAGCTACTCACCAAGCTGGTGTAGTGTGAAATAGTTTCCCGTGAAATGATGTGCAGACATATGCAGAAAGCTACATGTACAGCACATGCACAGACTCATCCCTGACTTATGATTAGTGAGATTCTTGCTGATAACTGAGTTAGGGATGACCAGTGGGGCACCCAATGTTTTAATTACCCGCACAACTATGTGGATTTTCCATATTTACCAGACTAAAAGCATGATCCTGTCCTAATGCTTTGAGATTAACACACTGGAAATGACCTTGACTTCTCAGCAGCAGTCCACTATTACAAGGCCAACTGCAGACTGAGAATTTGCTGTGTGTGTGGTGATCCTGTATACATTCCTTTGTTTGTCAATGCCTGGGATCAATTTTTCCCATGCCCCATAAAAGTAAGTTTTATTCTACTAAATGCTAAAAGTTATTCTTAGTCAACCTAAGTATGCCAGCTAAATTAAACGAGACAGTTAAGTCTTTCGAGCAATTTTTGAAACCTGGATAATAATTTGATATCTGGCTATTATGGGGATGAACATAGAACATAGTAGAACTGCTACTGCTAATAATTTGCTTTTATCTTTTAAAGGCAGTGAATAGGACACCAGAGCAAGTGAATCCAAGGCTTTTCACAAACCCTGCTCAATCACAGATGCCCAGTGTGACTGTGACCAGAATGAGGGGCCTTTTCAACATGCACAGAAGTGAGCTCTTCCTGCCCTACTGCTGTACACCAGCACAGCCACACCTTTCTGGTGGGCCAAAAATTAGTGTGACTCATGCCAGAAATGACAATAAGAAATGAAAAGGCCATATGGAGCCATTGCTGCCTGCCAGTCATTGCAGTAGGTGGCAACTGGGACAGGAGACGTATTGGAGAAGGCTCCATGCATTAGGGGACTGAGAGAGTAATGCAAAACCTGGATATGGTTCCTGGCAAAATTTAAACTATTTCCCTCTTTACGTCACTTTGCTCAGTTGTAGCGTATTTTTTGTGCTAATAACCCCATGTTAAGGATATGCTGAGTTTTGCTCTGGAAACAGAACTTGGATTTGCTACAACTGCTAGGATGACAGTTTTCTTGGAATAGTACTTGGTGGATATTTACTAACATATGCAGATACTTCAGTCACCTGAAAATTAGGCATTTAATCTCAAATAGTTGTGTAGACTTCCTCTGAAGTCATTGAAGAGAACTAGATTAGGTGTTAGAATCCCCTAGCTAGGAGGGGAATCCTGCTATCCTAACAGAAACAGATTGGATAAGTCATACTTTAGTGGGGTTCATTTTATTCTAAAGTACTTGTTCTAGAGACCAGACAAAACATGCCCTGGAAAAGCTAGATTCTCTCCAGTTACTAGAGTGACTGCTTAGATGTGGATAATGCTCAGATGAGATTAATCGAACTCCTGGTAAATACCTCCTGATCAGGAACTTAGTGGGATGTATCAGCATTAACAGTTGGACTTGATGATCTTAAAGGTCTTTTCCAACATAAACAATTCTATGATTCTATGATTGTGAGGTCTTCTCAGATAATTCCTGGTTATTATGCATGAAGGATAAATTCAGAAATGCAGTGTAGGAACTAATGACATTTAAATGGAAAAAGGTATTGCAGTATGAATTTGTATATTGAACTCAAGATACTCACAGGCACATTCTATAGTTTTGTTACTTTCATAAGAATAGCTTATTTTACACTGAACATCCAAACAATCTTTGATTTTGATTCCTAGTATACATCTCTGATGCTGCTTTGCTGTGGCATTGCCAGATTTCTTTATTCTTTTAGGCTAGCAGCTTAATTAATCTTTCCCTATTTAAGAAATATTTTTTGCTAAGATTTTCTGCATATTCCCTCTTCCCATCTTTCTGTCTGTTCTCGTATCTGATCCACTCCCTTTCATTAGCAGAAAATTAAAATAAAAGTTTGATAACTATTGTCTTGAATACTAGAGAGTTTAAACATAACTTCTGTATCAGTTAGCATGCTAAATCCATATGCTTCTAAATATGCTTCTAATATGCTTCTAAGACAAATGTGATGAAAATCAAATCTCAGTGCTTTAGCTGTTTTCTCAAGTACCTGGTGAGGCCATTCTTGAAATTTTTATGCAGGAAGGCCTCCGTGCATATAACAAATCACAAATAATTTCACTCTAAATGATTTCTTAGAGTGCTGTACTGTGCCACACTTGCTTGCCAGATGTCCCACCTCAAGCTCTAACCTCGCACCTTGTCCTGTGCAGATCCACCTCTGCAGAACAAACTAAGAGTTTTTACATTTTAGGAGAAGCAAAGAGCTATTCAATGTGAATAAGGCTGCCAGACTGTGATCCTAAAAAGAAAGTATTCATTTTTGTTCAGTTGTAACCTAGTTTAAGCCAAGGAAGATCCAAACCAAAGAGAGAAGACCAAAGCTCTTACATGACATTCAACAACGTTCAGGTGAATAGTCCCATCCATGACAGTCATTAGCACATTATCAGACAAAGGAACCAGACTGCAAATGAGGCAAACGTGTTTCAGAATAAGGCTTATGTTGGAAACAATCCCAGAAGGAACAATTAGTTATCTCTGGCTCAGGTAAAACAACTGCCTATAACATAAATAGCTATTTTGCATTTCAAAGGTATATTAAGGTGTTAAAGTTTGTTAAATGTTTATTGATGGAAGAAAAAGAGAGCACCCATGCAGTCTTGTATCAGGCCATCAATTTTGCAGATTTGTTTGCTGATGAGCAGAATTTCCCTAAAGGAAAACAGAAAGAGAAAAAAGAAGGTAAAAGCAGCCCATTTGGTGAAATCATCATTAAACATGAATGCCATTATCTGTGATCAGGTGCCATTCTCATAAAAAAAAAGAATCCCAGAGGTGGTCATCATGACTCATGTGTTCTCATCATAGTCTCACTATGGGGCTGTGTGTCCAGAGCATGATAGATCTCCCTCTCTAGGAAAGAGAGGGTTTTGTATTTTTTTCTTGTTTCCTATTCAGTCCTCTTTTTATTTCAAGCATTAGCAGTGAGTAATTTGGCTTCAACTTCATTTTCCTCCTAACTACAATAAACTTTGTGGACATAACCACAGGTTATAGGCAGATTGCTCCATTACTAAACACCATTTTCATTTGTTTCACAATGACTCAAGGAAGAGGTGATGTTACTGTTTTTTTTTTTTAAAGAAACTTTATTGTAAGTGTTGGGGTAGAGCTTTCCTCTTTCCAGCAACTTGTAAGGTAGCTCTGTAGACTCATAAAAAGGCACAGAGAATTTTAAGAAGGAAATTAACTCAAAAGGCCATCTATCTGGTCCAAAATCCTGCTCAACGCAAGGCTATTTGCATTAGGTACCTTGTCTAGACACATCTGAGTATCTCTAAGGACAGAGGTTGCACAGTTTCTCTGGGTAACTTGTTCCAGTGTTTGACCTCCTTCACAGTGAACGTTTGTTTTCTGGTATCTTATTGCAATTTCCCTTGTTACAACTTGTGTCTGTGTGCACTGCTAAGATCTGTTCTCCAGGCGTGTACGTGGCTGGCCTCCTCTGTTGGATGGGTGCAGTGCTGACTCATCCTCAGCTGTTTGTGTACTTGTCTCATCTCGCAAAATACATGATGAATTTCCACATTTGGAGAAGGAGGGGGACATGTTCGTTTCCCTTCTACTATTTCTCACTTTCACCGTTCACTACAATAAAAGACTAATGCAGAGGAAACACAGTTACTCACAAAATCCTTATACATTTATTTATTCATGACATAGAACCTACAGTAAAACTGTTGTCTGAGTTCTTCATCATTGAAAACTTTTATTCCAAGGAACCATTTATTTTCCTGTTCAATGAGAGTAGGAATTTAAGACACAATTTCAGATGGATTCAATAAAATGTTGTATTCTATGTGTGAAACCTGTCAAATTATCAGACAGGTATAAGCTTTCATGCATAGTTTGGACTGGTTGGAACTGAGAGTAAGGAGCATGTTTCTGCTACAAATCACTGTTAGAGTTTGAATAAATATTTAAGAGAGAACTGTCTTGATACCTCTTTCCGATGCTTCCTACATCATGAGTAAAAGTTATTCTCAGAAGTAGTCTACACGATTGGAAGGTCCTGTGGAATATCTCAGACTGTGAGCACATCTGCAGAAATCTCTTCTGTACGTGGTTCCTGAAAAATAAAAAAAAAGAGAAGATGGAGAAAAGAGGAGAGAGAATGAAATGTAGTCATAATTATCTGCCTTCTAAAAAGCACATTGAAATTATGGATGCAAGATTCTACTCAAGCAAAACCAGTGTTGCTTTAACTTTAATTACTCTTACAATTTATATTTCTTTAATGGATTTCTAATTAATTAATTTCTATACACAAATTTGTCTCTCATTGTATGTAAACAGTTGCGCCAACAAAAAGTTGGGTTCTACTATCTGTAGAGAACAGAAAATTAGGCCCTGAAGAGAGTTAGCTCATCATTATGGAATTAAATTAAGTCTATTGATTAAACCTTCATATTGTGGTTGGGCTTTTTTGGAGGCATGAAATAGTCTCATTCAGTTACATTACAGCAGTGAGGGGAAGTATATTTAAGGGAAAGGGAATTGCCTGTTCTCTCCAGAACGACTGCAACATACACATTTTACGGATTAAAAAAAAAAAAAGTCACACAATTATAAACTAGCAGGAATATTTTTCTGTGAGGTTTTGGTGATAATTTCAAAAGCAACACTTGATTGACTTCTCAGGTTTCTACTGGATATCTTGTGCGAGTCATACCAGTCTCTCCCTGGCCGACACCATGGTCATTTGAAGGACATGAAGATCTGGTGTTCAGAGGTCTTCATGGTTCACATATGTTACAGCGTGCTGAGCCCGTGGATATCACTGTACACAGACTCCTCTTAGCATTTCTTTTTCTTCTCTCCCCACAACTCTTCCTCCCTCTCTAACACTGTTGCTGCGTCTCTGCCCCTCCACTTCCCTATTTTCACAGGGAAAGCTGAGGAATTAAACTGTGTGTCAAATATTTATTGTCCAGCTGACAACTGGAAGAGAAGCATATGCTTTTACCTGAATATCTCTTTCTAACAGTCCCTCTAGTTCTTAAAGTCAAAAGTTGCTCCTTTTGTGGACAGTTTCTGTCTACAGGTAACAAGTAAAATATATTGCTAGTAAAATGCACAGTTCTGCGTCATCTGCTGGCTAATGCCATGCAGCTCAGAAAGACATTTTCCTTACAACTTTGCTGCCGTGGCTGACTTACAAATAACTTTGTTATTACAGTCCTGGACATGGAATGGAGAACACTAGTTGACCTAACCTGCCTAATAAGGCTAAACTTCCACCAGAGATTAGGATAAAACCAAAAGACTAAGGCTCATTTGTGACCAATGGAAAATTTGGACCCAGGTCCTTCAGAAGGGCAAAGATACTTTTCATCAACAATAGCGTTTAGCACCTTTCTTACATCATTTTATTGTTTAGCCATGCGTTGGACTGTGTCAACACAGATTGACAAAGTCATAGAATTTTATTGGACAATGTGAAAACTCATTTGCGAATTTTATTGCAGTCCATCATTGCCTGCATTCACAGTCCAGAGGCCTTCCATTGTTGTGAATAACAATTGGGAGCAATTTCTGGCTATGGTCAACGTAGAGGTTGCAGTCTTCCACCGACAGGTGTTCTTTCCTAATTGCTTCCATTAGTTTCTCTTTATTGTAGGGCTTCATCGCCCGATGAATGTAGTGCTTCAACAAATACCAGACCAGATCTATCAGCTCCAGTGTATGGCATGATAACCAATGTACACTCATCGATCCCAACCTTAGTATAATGTTCTACAGTACTTATTTCCCAATAAAATAGTTATTATACCAAATGCAATATTTTAAATAGAAAAAGCTATTGGTGAAGAATTTGTGGCAAATACAAGTATTTGCTAGCATTTGTATCAGAAATAGTGTGGCCAGCAGGACTAGGGAAGTGATTGTCCCTTTGTACCCAGCACTGGTGAGGCAGCAGCTAGAATACTGTGTTCAGTTTGGGCCCCTCACGACAAGAAGGACATTGAAGTGCTGGAGCATGTCTAAAGAAGGGCAACGAAGCTGGTGAAGGATCTAGAGAACAAGTCTTATCAGGAGCGGCTGAGGGAACTGGGTTGTTCAGCCTGGAGAAAAGGAGGCTCAAGGGAGACCTTATCACTCTCCACAACTACTTGAAAGGAGGTTGTAGTGAGGTGGGGGTTCATCTTTTCTCCCTAGTAACAAGCGATAGGGCAAGAGAAAATGGCCTCAAGCTGCACCAGGGGAAGTTTAGGTTGGATATTAGGAAAAATTTCTTCACCAAAAGTGTTGTCAAGTACTGGAAGAGGCTGCCCAGGGAAGTGGTTGAGTCTCCATACCTGGAGGTATTTAAAAGATGTGTAGATGTGGTGCTTATGGACATGGTTTAGTGATGGACTTGGCAATGTTTTAGGTTTACGGTTAGACTTGATGATCTTAAGGGTCTTTTCCAACCTAAATGATTCTATGATTCTATGATTTGTAAATATGCTGACAAAAGAAGACGTGATTCCCATGGGAAGTAAAGAAACTTCTCTGGTAACAACAGGCGAGGAGAAGGCTGAGGTACTCAACAACTCCTTTGCCTCAGTCTTCGCTGACAACCTCTCTCCTCACACCTCCCGAGTCAATGGGCCACTTGACAGGGATCAGGGGGGCAGAGGTCTTCCCACTGTAAGAGAAAATCAGGTTTGCGACCACCTGAGGAACCTGAACGTACATAAGTCTATGAGTCCCAATGAGATGCATCCCAGAGTCCTGAGGGATTTGGCTGATGTAGTTGCCAAGACACTCTCCATGATATTTGAAAAGTCATGGCAGTCAGGTGAAGTCCCTGGCGACTGGAAAAAAGGAAATATTGCAGCCATTTTTAAAAAGGGTAAAAAGGGGGACCCTAGGAACTACCGACCTCTCAGCCTCACCTCTGTGCTGAGGAAGATCATGGCACAGATCCTCCTAGAAGGTATGCTAAGGTACATGGAGGACAGGGAGGTAATTTGAGACAGCCAGCTTCACCAAGGGAAAGTCCTGCCTGACCAACCTCATGGCCTTCTGTGATGGAGTAACTACATCAGTGGACAAGGGAAGAGCTACGGATGTCATCTGTCTGGACTTCTGTAAGGCCTTTGACACGATCCCCCAAAATATCCTTGTCTCTAAAGTGGAAGGATATGGATTCAATGGGTGGACTGTTTGGTGGATAAGGAATTGGCTGGATGGTTGCATCCAGAGGGTAGTGGTCAATGGCTTGATGTCCAGATGGAGGTCGTGACAAGTGGTGTCCCTCAGGGGTCTGTACTGGGGCCAGTGTTGTTCAACATAGACAGAGGAATTGAGTGCACCCTCAGCAAGTTTGCAGATAACACCAAGCTGAGTGGTGCAGTTGACATGCCTGAGGGACAGGATGCCATCCAGAGGGACCTGGACAAGCTGGAGAAATGGGCCTGTGTGAACCTCATGAGGTTCAACAAGGACAAGTGCAAGGTCCTGCACCTGGGTCGGGGCAATCTCTGGTATAAATACAGGCTGGGGGATGAAGGGATTGAGAGCAGCCCTGTGGAGAAGGACCTGGGGGTACTGATAGATGAAAAGCTGGACATGTGCTCTCACAGCCCAGAAAGCCAATTGTATCCTGGGCTGCATCAAAAGAAGCATGGCCAGCAGGTCAAGGGAGGTGATTTTGCCCCTCTACTCTGCTCTGGTGAGACCCACCTGGAGTACTGTGTCCAGCTCTGGGGTCCTCAGCACAGGAAAGACATGGACCTGTTGGAGTGAGTCCAGAGGAGGGCCACGAAGATGATCAGGGAGCTGGAGGACCTCTGGAGCACCTGTGAGGACAGGCTGAGAGAGTTGGTGGTGTTCAGCCTGGAGAAGAGAAGGCTCCAGGGAGACCTTATTGTGGCCTTTCAATACTTAAAGTGGGCTTATAAGGAAGATGGAGACAGACTTTTTAGCAGGGCCTGTTGCGATAGGACAAGGGGTAATTGTTTTAAACTAAAAGAGGGTAGATTCAGACTAGATATAAGGAAGAAATTTTTTACAATGTGGGTGGTGAAACACTGAAACGGGTTGCCCAGAGAGGTGGTAGATGCCCCATCCCTGGAAACATTCAAGGCCAGGCTGGATGGGGCTCTGAGCAACCTGATCTACTTGTAGATGTCCCTGACAATTGCAGTGGGGATGGACTAGATGAACTTTAAAGGTCCCTTCTGTCCCAAAGCATTTTGTGATTCTATGATTCTGACCTGGTAATCTCACTGCACCATTAAGCTTGATTTCATTGTAGATCAAGAACCTTCTTGTTCATCAAATCTTTGCATACTTTGAATCACAATCATAGGTATTTTAGCAAAAAGAAGAGTGCATTTTAATTCCTCTTCCTTTTCATACTCACTGCAGTATTGGCACAGGTATCAGTGCAAACTGGATTTTTGCTTGCATCTTGCATTGTGGATTATCTGAATTTTGTGGCACTGCACAGAGGAGAGTGAAGAATAGAATATATCTTTCAGGCCTTTTGATGTTTGTGGTGATACTCAAACCAGAAAGAATATCACTTGATTTTTCCAGATCTGAGGTTACATTTGCAGAAATTACATTTAAAAATAACAACAAATGCCCAGTGTCTTCTTACTTAGGAACTGAAGAAATTCAGTTGAGAATTCTTAAATCCAAACAGCCCAGCGAACCATTGTATGCCTTTTTAGCATCTTTCCCTAGAACAGAAGTGTAGTTTGACCAAAACCACAATTACATAACTCCATAGCTGCAAGGAATTTTTTCAGAAGTCCCTTTCTTCATTACTTCATTATTACTTCAAAATATTCTTTAGTGCCAACTTTCCATTAAAAGTAAAGACCTTTTTTTGAGTGATTCCATTGTACCTTCAAAGGTAGATGTTGTGTCTAAAAGCACTGATTTTTGTTTCTGAAATAAATTGTTCTCTACCATTGTCTTTTTGCATTCGTTCTCTCCCCGTGTCTTTTTCTCCATGGTAACACAGAAGTTGATAATAATGTATGACACTTACCAGCAGAAGAATTCAGAAGGGAGAAGCGTAAAGTGCAAGAAATGTAGAAACCAGAGCTGCACACTAGCTTTCTAACTTCTGCAGGCTTTAAACTTTTTTTCTGGTCTGTTCACAGTTGGCTCATTCTCCAAAACGGCTTGGTCTCATTGGTTTTATCTGTCATTTACTTTACTGTTCTTCTCCTCTTTTTATTGCTTCCTCAGAGTGCAAAACAATTCCTCAAGCTTTCCTGGTGAATGTTTCAGTACTAACTGTGAGAGGAGAGAATCATGCGGCTGCTAACCTGAACTCAAAGGCTTTGGATACAGATATATATATATGTATACAGCTATCGATACAGTTGATACCAATGTAGGTTTGCAAGTGGAAAAGGAACCAATCAATCAGCAGCATAACCATGAAAACAGCAGCTAGTCTCTGTTTTGCAAGCATTTTTTAGGACAAAACAAAATTTTTCTGGACCAAGTTTCTCTGGGCCATGTATTGGTTTTCTGGCAAATCCCAGCTGATCATCCATTGGCATACTTGTGGCTCTTGTGCCTGGACAAGACTGTTGCTGGGAGAATTCTTTGCACCAAGAACAACCAGAAATGAGCTTTTCAATCAATGCCATTTTGTCTCTTTGCTCTAGAGGCCAAATTACAGAATGAAAGACCTTTCAGATCCCTCATTTGTTTCAGCTAGAGTACATAGAAGTGTCCCAAAATCCTCATCGGCTGATGCCCTTCCCTGTTACCTGATGTAAACAGGATGTCTCATTCTTCGTGCTATTACTGCACCTGCACATTGTTGACCATGTTGCTTGTACATCAGCATCTCACAACGGTGTTGGCCAAATGCTTAGCCAAGTGAAAGGCCTAATTGGTCTGGAGTACTCATAAAACACAGTTCATGACTACACTCTCCCTATAACTGCAGTGAATTCAAGTAATCCCTGTTTTCTATTGGTCTCCCAGACAGAATGCAAATATCAGCACAATGATAAGAATTTGTAACATTTTTTACACACACACTCACACACACACACTTTCCCTCTCCTTTGTTTTCAGGCATGAATCCAACAGAACAATATGTGTCACTGAAGTTTAGAGCCATTTGCTTAATCCTACCTTCTGGCACTCTCACCTGTGAGTCACAGCCATGGTTACTGATGGGATAGATAGATAGATCCTCCAGAGTGCAAACCCCTGTTACAAACTTGGTCTCCTTTAAACCAACTGGCAGTTACAAGGCAAAATTTTCTGGCAAGTGTTAGGTGCTGAAATACTCATCACTGGAAAATGGGGGTTTGTACACCTTTTGGAGGATGATTTTGTTAAAATGTTGCACTGTGACATTTTTCAGTCCAGAGTATTTCTATTTTTGCTACAAAACCCAGCTTTTCAAAAACTAATCTTCATTTCAGCTAGTGAAATAAATTATTCATAGACTTTTATTGCATAGTGAAGTTGTCTAGCTGTGTTTGGGCCCAGTGCTTGTAAGCTCGTCTGCCTCTGCTCTCACATTTTAATTTTTGCTCATTTGCTTCCCCAGATCTGTGTTCCTTAGAAGAAGCACATTTTGCAGACAAAGAGTAGTTTACTGCAAAGAGTTAAAACAGCAAGCAAAGCCAACCTAGGATGTTGCATACCACACTGCTCTTCCCAGTTCAAAAGAAAGGGGGATTTGTCACATGAAGGATCCCTTTGTGGGACCTGCTGGCTTCCATGGGTATAGACTGGGTGAATATAAAGTGCTTTGGGGCAGCATACAAAGGAGGAGTTGATGCTGGTTTGAAGTCAATGGACTACCTGTTGGGACAGGGTGGGTGACACCTCCTCCCACCACTGGCAATCTTACTGGCATGGATACGAATTTGCCCTTTTTATGCCAGAAGCCATGATCTCATATTTGTTAGGTATTGGAAGCAGTCAAAGTCAAAAACACTCCTACAGTTTTGAGGACGCGAGGATATTATTCTGCTGCTACGCTACAGCTAGTTATGCTGTGTTGCTCTCACTTACTACCTCCTGTGCCGCCACCTGCCAGACCCAGCCCGCCTCATCCGAACGCCGTCTGGCATTGCTGGAGCGTGAGGGGCACGGCCTCCCCGTGAAGGTGGAGTATGTTGGCACCGCAGGCCAACAACCCTTCATTCTTCAATATGGCTGGCGCCCAGGGTCAGCGCAGGAGAAGTTTTTTTTTTCTCTGGTCCAAGTAGCTCAAACAAAAGCCAATTATTGCACGTACGATGAGTCTAACAGCACTCCCTGAAAGCAACGCTGTGATTGTATGCAGATACGTGCAAGTCCCCAGTGCACCGTTGGATTGGGAAATGTCACGTTCACCTGGCAGGTTAAGAATTTAGATGCTGAACCTGTCTTAAGACACAGCATAAATTGAATGTCCTTTTATTGAAACCACAGAGATGCTTCCATGAGGTTTGCATTTACCTTCTTATTTTCAGTCCTTACAGCTGGTAACAAACGATCCAACAGGTCTGAGGTTTTTTTGTCCTTTTCTAGGACAAACCCACTGCTCCCCCTCTGCGGTCAGGGTAAAACTGCAGAGCGGAGGCATGGCAGGGCTCAGGCACGCGCTGCCGTGGAAGAGCAGTGCAGGCGACGGCGTGGCAGCTTGTGGCGTTATGGTATGTAGTCCATACAACTGCAGAGAGGCAGATTGGCTGGCCCGAGCACAGCCTTTTCTGTCGAGGTGCACTACCACCGGCTCACTGAAGTGGGGACCTGTAGGCTGGGCCCACTCCTCCATTCGCCCCCGTCACTCGCCGCCGTGGCCACAGTCCAGATGGACACTGCGTTACGCAGGCTGGAGATGAGGCTTTGTTCCTGCTGTCAGTACTGTGGAGCCCATTTTTCTGAGGAAGCAGCTTTCAGATATTTGGGGTTGTGCCAGGTCCTGATAATCCAGAAAATCCTGAATTTAAGCATGTTCCTTAAAAATAGTGTTCCCTGTACTTTTCTGTCCCAGGCTCCAAATGCTGCTCTAGGAGTAAGGGCGTCTTGTTTGGCAGAGGTTTTTGTGGGTTCATGTGTGTCTTTTGTTTTAAAATATATTAATTTATTATAATGTAAAATCATCTGCCCGGGGGATGTGGGATGTTGTTGGACTACAACCAAGCTTTGGCTTGTAGCCTTCTAAACCAGGGTGCTAAGAAATAAATCCTAAATAGAAATGGATGAACGGTTTATGTTGAAAATATATTCAACAGACTTCACCCTTCTTTTCTAAGGGTTTTCCTCAAAACAGCTGATGTTTTCTGGATTTGTTCAGCACATGAAATGTTGTATGCTGATACTGCACACAGCAAAAGTTGTTTGCTTAATTGCAGTTTATTTGAAATGTCTTTTCCCTCTTTGGGGGCTCCATGGACTTCTAATTACATTGCATTGTTCTTTCTCTCTGATTAGATGAGTAAAAAATTCATAGACAAAAAAAAGACATTAATTATAACTAGTTTCCTTTAGGTGTTATCTTAATAAGACTCATATATAAAGCAACGACCAAAGAATGTGAGTAGGGAAAACATACTAAAAAGCTATTGTAAAATGACTAATTTCAGTGTTACACAAGCAGCACATTCTTTTCCTTCCAAATAATTTTGAAGTGCCCTTTCTATACCTTGCAGTCATTCCTGTACATTTTAGTTCTCTTTCTACTAACCCGTTGATACTGTTTTCCTGAGGTATTACAAAAACTAGTTAAAAAGATCCCCAAAAGGTAATGATTTAAACATTCATAGATTTTCTTTTCCCTTCCATTGGTGTTTTAGCAGGACAATGTAGTATTCTGGAGTAAGATCATGATATTGGCTGTGATAGTTATGACCTCTCATATGTTCATTTACAGAATTTGTCAGACTTCTTTAGCATGTTTGGTGAATTCTAATGAATTTTTTTGGTTCAGTTGCTGCCAAGTGAAATGTAGGTTTGTACAACATTTTTACATTACTGGTGATTAATTTGCGTGTTTGTAACATCTGAAAATCAATGAGGAGAGGGCACCATTGTGCTACCCCCTTTACAAACACAGTACTGATTTTTAACATCACAGAGTTTATAGTCCTGCAGCACTTCTGCATTTGGTGGTATTTAAGGCAGCTTGCTGCATCCACTGGCAGTCCATTGACCTTAAAGAAGCTCCCTATGGGAATGGAAGTCTTCTCATATTCTGCCAGTTATAAAGTTGGGAGAAAAAGACAGAGGGAAGAGCCATAATGTGCAAGCAAGATTGATGGACACAAATTAACCCAAGCCAGCCCCGTGCAATATGAGGTATTCAAATCGCTGTTTGATGCATTTCACATTAATTGTTCCTTTGCAAACTGAAACAGGACTAGAATGGTGTGAAGGAGTAGTTAAAGGAATTAACTTTGACCTCAATTGAATTGTAGGATGATCATATTTGTGGATACAGGAGCACCTTGTTTTTAATTGGAAGCTATCAGAGGGAATTCACACCTTGGGGTCTGGAAGGATAATCACAGAGTACTGCGTTGAAAGTGCTGATATTGTCTCAAAAAATTCAGAGATTTCAACGAAGAACATCATTACCCTCATCAGCACTCATTATGCTTGGGGAAAAGCTTCTGTCTAAATGCAGAAATCTGCCATGCTATGCTCCTGTAATTTCATCTTTACAATTAGTTTTTAACACAGTGTCAGCGGAAGAATGCTAGTTGACAATGACTAAGCAGAGGGAGAGGAGTCTATTTTTTACACGGCAAAACGTTTTTATTTTTTCATTTCCTCACTTACCCACACTATTTGTCTCTTTCCATCATCTGTTTTGTCTCTTCAGAAAGACAGGCTGTGAGCTGTCTGTGGCAGGCACCCATTTTTCATTATCTGTGCAGGTAGGTACTCTAATATAAATAAATAATAAAAAGTCTTTGTCACTCCTCAGACAATAAAGCATTTAGTGTAAGTGGTGAGACTACCACTTGGGTGTGAACATATTACATTGAGGTTCCAGCTACAAATCATTTACATTGATCTAGAAACTCCATGAAGAAACTACCACAGACTTTATACATGCTGAGTTGAAAATGTCTCCCACCAAGCCCCCTGTTGTGGATCGTCCGGGGAAAAAACCCAACAACCCCAAAAAAGAAAAAGGACTGTGACCTTCTGATAACACCAATGGTAACAGCATAGTTACCTGCAGGTTTGACTATCTCAGAGATCCTGAAATTTAGGTTGGTAATCAAAAATATTTTGATTGCAAGCTTTATCTCTTGAGATGTTACAAGAAGGCACTAAATTCATATAATTAACTAAGTAAATAAGTAAACCAGGCAATTATATAAGAAACCTTAGCTAAAACAGACTTCTGAGGGATTTGACAGATTACAGGCTGCTAACACTGTCATAATCACTGTTAAAATCCGTAATCTCATTAATGCCAAAGAACTGGAACCAAACTGAACAAAACCGAAAAATGGTTCAAAAAAGATAAATCTTTTTACTACAGCCTACCGTACTGTTGTGAAATATAAGAGGGAATGAAGGAGAGCAAGAACATTTCAGAAGAGGCTGATGAAATGAAAGCCGTGATGAAATATCTCCTGCCTTCCTTTCCAGCAATTACAACTGAGGTCTCACATTTACTCCAAATTAATGTTTGTTAAGAGTGCTCTGTCATGGGGGACAGGGTGGGTATCCAAATGATGCATAACAGTAATAATAAAATCTGAGAAGACAGAATGGTAGAGCTCATAATTTTCTCTGTTGTTAAAAATCCTGCATATCTGTTCAATGATTTTTACATCAAACAAGTGTTTTAGTACATTCTTGTTGTTTATGTCAAAATTTCCTAACAGGATAGAAGCACAAAATCATCATTTTTGTACTTATGTTTTTATCCAGCATAGAATTAGCTGGTGAGTTTAGCTAGATCGTATACCTCAGTTATTGTTGTTTCTGCAGACAGAATTGCAAGATTTTTGATGAAGATAACATCATCAGGTGGTTTTATGCCTTTTTGTCACCCATGAAACTTTTACAAGATTTTGAAGATTCAATATTTATGTAGATTAAAAAAAAGGGGGAGCTTTCTATTTGATGTAAGCAGTCCTAATGCACAGACTGAAGAGAAACCCTAAATGTGGCATAAAACAAAGCAATTCTTTTTACATTACAACACTCCATGTTACAAACAGCTTCTTGTCAAAAACCAGGATAAGAAGGTGAGCAGATTCTCCTATGTCAACACCGTGCAAGAAATAAACTCAAAATAAAGAATAAATTACACATAAATAAATAAATTCCTGCTGTTCACAGCAGGAGATATGACATGGAAAGCCCTCTCCAGGAGGTGAGTTTTAAGCCTTTTAGTGCTGTGAAATCAAAACCGTCAAGCCCATAGTCAGGGTGTGCTGGCCATGGCACGGTGCTAGAGCTATGCTGGTGGAGAGCAAGCAACAATTCAGCCCTAGGTCCAGCTTCTGTGATCATTTTAGTGTGTAGTCCTGTTTAGAGTATGTTATGATAATGTAATCTGGAACATACAAAGGGCTGGATGATAGTTGACAATTGTCTCTGAAAGATAGTTAGTATCTCTCTGTAAATATATGCTTCTAAATGGGGGAAAAAAAACCCAACTGACCTGTTCACAGCAGCTAACTGATTTTCAAAGAATTTAACTAATTCTTAGATTGTAAATCTGATTATCTAACATTTTATTGGAAAATTATGTCAAAACATTATGTGAGATGTTTTTGAAGAAAATAGAGTCCAGGCCTGTGATCCTCCAACATTTGCTAAAGCTTGCATCTGATTGTGGAAAAGAATAAGAGAACTCTAGAATGGAGGCAAACGAACTCATTTCAGATGCCATGCTTCAGATCAAGACTGAGGTAGTCTCAGAGAGGTCATAGATAAGAAATACACCTTTTATATTCACAGCAGAAATGCAACAGCAAGGTTACTACAAACAAAACAGGAGCATATTCATACAGTTAATTATGACTGCTGTTGCAGAGATCTTAACTTTCTGGTCCCGCATCTATTCAGACTTTTTAGAATCAAGGTCATTTGAAGGTTAAGCAGACAGAGGGAGACCAGGGTTTCATGGGACAACCCCAGATGGGGCCTTTGATCAATCATTCCAGAGGATCTTCTGGGTCTAGAGTAGGAACAGCAGAAAAACTGCAAAAGCAGTATTATCAGCAGGTAGGTTAACAGGACCTCATGGGGAGGGTTAGCAAAACCTGCTCTCAGATTTAAAAGAACAAGGATGAACACCTGACTGTTCTGTAAAGAAAATGAGACTAGTAAGCAACCCAGTATACGTAATCTCCCGTCTTAACAGCAGACTGAATACAGTCCTAAGTTTTTGTCTCTCTGAGTTGGCTATCAGAATTGCAGATGCTACCAAAGCTGCCTTTTTGCCACTTCTTTCAATAATCTTCTGTTTACAGCTATCTGCAGAATACACGGCTGTGTGTACAGGGGTCTAATTTAGGGGAACAAAAATGGGGCTCTTGCTCTCTACTGGGACACACAGAGACTCATCCTTCACCAGGTGCAAAAGGGAAACCAGATTTCCAACACCAGCAGGTTTGGTCCAATGAACATACAGGGGTAAGCTCTTCCGACCCCAAAACCATATGACACCTGAGGCTTGACGTAGTTTTGCTCCAAACCAGGGAAGTGATAATAACTGCTCTCACTCATGCCACCAAGGCCCCTATGTAGCCTCTCTTGCATTGTGACCCATAGGAAGACCAATGTTATCCTTTCTTCCCCGAGTCTGTCTGGACCACATATCAATGCTTCTGGGTCAGCTACAGCATCTGAAGTTAAGGGCGCTGTCTTTTTGCTCAAGCAGGGGAAGGCTTATGTTCATCAATCGAGCACTGCTGGGTTCAGTCCCTGTAGTTGGGGTGCTATTACACTACAACCGTATCTTCCAGTAGGACAGATGGGCAATATCAACAATGACTCTTTGAAAACAATTAAGAAGCATTTTTGAGCAGAGGCCAGTGTGCCCACCATCATGGTAAAGTAGTCAGTCTATCTTGGGTACCGTTCCTGTCAGTCTGATTCAAAGAGAGAGAAAGAAAGAAAAAAATCATTCATGAACAAAATGGGTCCCATATTTGGATGTATTAAAAGCAAAGCATGAATTTTTAAAAAATGGAACTGGGTGCTATTCAGGCAGTACGCTACCATTTTGACACGCCATGTGGACTCCGGTGTAAAAAAAAAAGAAAAAAAAATAATAATGCATATGTGTGGTAATAATCTGCACATGACTGGCTGCTGTAATGTGCACTGCTGTACTGCCAGCAGGGAAGTGAGTGATTGCCTCTCGCCTACACAATGGACGCTGGCTTTGCCTCACATGGTTTTTCAGCAGGAGAACAAATAAGAGGGGGGGAAATAAGGAAGGAAAACCACTGCCTGACACCACCACCTCCCAACCCTTGAGGCTTGATTAAGTAGTCAATAAGAAGTTTTTTAGGCTTTTTAAAAATTTTTAGGTGGGCTACTGTGCCCAGGGAACTTGCTGAGCAAGAGATAAAAGGCAACTACCTGCCTTTTGCTTTGACCTCTGAGTCTTTTAGCCTAGGTGTGAGACATATGCCACAGGAGCTGTGCTCATTGGGAAAGTTTTTACTCATTTTGCTAGTCTGGTGGCTCATCCGGAGCAGTTTGATATTCAAATGAATCTGTCAGGAACAAGAGTGTGGTGCTTCAGTTCTTGCTCGGGCCTGATGACATTGATTTGTGAGCATACTGCTTGACTACGGGATGTGTGACAGATAAATTTTATCAAAATTAAGGCACAATTAAACATTTCATCTTCCTAATTACTGGCTGTAGATTCAGCCTGATGACCATGTGCTGTAAGAAATCAGCGACCATTACACATTTTAATGGAGCACAGCTGTCTTACAGCTTGGTAATATTTGCACAGTGCCACAGAACTGTAATTTATGATAAAAAGAAAAAATGTGTATTGGCTCTTTTTTGCCAAAATAGATTAAGGATTCATATACTTTAATGAGATTTGGACCTAGCCTTGGATTATCGTTATAAATGATTTATGTGCATGTTGGTGGACTCCTGTAGTTTTGAGTTGATTTGTGTTTTGGTCGGCCAATATGTAATTCAGTATTTCCTTGTGTGCCAGTATTTGCATTCTTTCCCCTCTCTCCATTTCAGTTCTATTTTTTCACCATAACTTAGTGAGAAGGGCAAGTGGGAAGGTTAAGAAAGCATTGAGGCATATTTTCCAGGAGCCTCCCTCACAGAAAACCCACTCCTGAAATCCCTCCCCCTGCTCCCTTGCTCCACACCCCAACTGCAGAGAGGACAGGAGGGAGGGAGGCAAGGGGAGCTGGGTGACACCGGCCTGGATCAGGGTCACTCCTGCAGCCTGGAAAGCAGGGCACAGGGGAACAGATGCTACCTGAACCCCTGCTCAGGCGGAGACCTGCTCGAACATTGCCATATCTCAAGGCAGATTATCGAAACCCTTCCTCCTGCTTGTTTAAAGCATGACCTACAAAAGGGTGTTTGCTCCCCCACTTGGTATTTTTCCTGTTCCAGTCAGTTTTTCCAGAAAAGGTGCTGCTTCTCTAAAGGAAAAAAAACCCACAACAACATATGTACCCAAGCTATTATTTTCGGAACCACCTTTCTTCTCCATTCTTTTCTTCACTAGGTTTCTTTCACAGATTATTTAGAGAGTGTGTGGAGCAGGGGGAATGATGAAGATAAAATTAGGTGTTTTATATATACTCATATATACACATATACATACACACACACACAATGGCTGTGTTTGTATTTGTGCATGTTTTATTTTTTACATTAAACTTAGTGAACCAAATTTGCACTAAGTTTACCTACCTAGATTTCCAAGGAGTCACGCTGAAGTCCAGAGTTTGGCCCCATATGTTGCAAAACTCTAAGATCCATATGTGCAGATGAAAAGAGAAACTAAATTCTAATTTTCATAATAATAATAATAAAAAAAATCCTGTCCAAGCTTGATTTACTTCAGTGTTCATATGCTGGAATGTTTCATACTGTACCAGGTTGCATATGCTTGCACACTAATTCTCAATTGCCGTATGCAGTTTGTGACAACCATCTGCTAAGACCTCCCTTAGAGTTCTTTCTCCCACTCAGCCCAGCTGAAATAAAAATATGGACAGAAACAACTTCTGCAGGGAGATGAAAAAGTTAATAGGGGACTTGGAGTTAGACTGCGTATCTGATTCGAATTCAATTGCTCCTGCAACTTATGCCCTACTTATAAAACATTCCTGAGGTGTAAAACATTAAATATAACGGAAAGCTGTAAAATAAAGCCATACTTCCTTTGACAGACTTGACTGTGCTAGAAAGGTAATAATAAAATATGTACGCACAGTGCACATGTGTTAGCTAGCTCTCACTGACAATTCTAAAACAGCAGCTTAGACTAACTGTGTATAGCACCTTACCACATTAAAGCACCCTAAAGCAGGAGGGGGATGAGTGGTGAGAAAAAGAGGGTGTGAGAGAGAAGGGGCTGAAAAATCTGCTCTCAGTTTCATCGCCAGAGAAGCAATTCCGTTTAAGCTAATCTCATCAGAAACACTGAGTGCCGGGTGTCAGCTGCTCCCATTCAAGCCAGAGGGGTAAGCCAGCGCCCAGAGCATGTGAAAATCAGGTGAAGGAAATGGGTAGATGAACAAGTGATGGGCAATGATAGAGGAGGGAGCTGTGGGGTAAGAAAGTGAAGATGCACTGTAACCTTCAAGTATCTATCGAACATCTCCAGTTTTCCATTTCACCTTATCATGCACTAATGGGTTAAATTCCCCATCATGAGTATTTTTGAATACTCATGAAAACAGGAGAGAGAGAGAGTTCAAAAGTCCCAGTAGTCAGACCCCTGCCCCCAAACAGGACTGGCTACGCCAAAGCCATGGAGCACAGGTGGCAGTGATGGCAAGTCAGTGTTTAGATAATTTGTTCTTTAAAACCTCCTGATACAATAAAGTTGATCCAATCAGATTTTTCCTAAGATCAGATATCTTTTCATTTCTACCTTTTAAAACCTCATGCTTCTTGCTGGAGTGTCAGCTGTCATGGAAAAGTGGTGGTGGGTTTCCGTAGTGTTGCTCCTCTGCACATTTGCTGAGGTCCTGAGGTGAAGATGACTCCAGGTGTCTTCTGGGCAAGAAATCTATATCTACATGCCAATATGATGTTAATCTAGTTCATAACAGCATGATGTTTTTGACCCGTGTTTGGTTTGTGAGAGAAGACCAGTGCCCCAAGAGAAGGAAGAAGAATGATACATTTTGAGGGGGAAATCATGGGTCTTGGTCTGTGTTTCTGTGATGACTTCACTTCAGTAGGTTTTCAGTGTAAGCGTGAGTGAAAAATCAATCCCAGTGACGAAGCCTAACTGCTCAGAATTAAAAAGGGGAGAAGGGAAAAGGGAAAGGAGGAATAATTTTAGATCTGATGAAAAAAGCATGCCTGGAACTCATGTTTTGTTAGATTTTTAAAGGCAACACATCAGAGTATTTGGCAAACAGAGTATTCCTAGGTCAGAATTTCTCAGGTGATACCTTGGGTTTTAAAGGCTCAGGAAGTCATAAGGAATTTTCACCCTAGAAATTGTAAGGCTGCACATACATAAACCTTGAAGCTGAAATGGGTTTGAACTATTTTAAGAGCTTTTGAAAGGCTGGCATATTAAGTTATATATCAATCTGTCCCCCATTGGTTATTATCTTAACAGCTGCTATAAGTGTAGCCTATCAGTTTTAAATATAGGAACAGCAGTAAATAGTGCATTACGATATTCCAGATGGAACACTTAAAATAAATTGAAATATCCGTATATTTGAGAGCTTTCTACAGCGCCACTATTATGTCATCATTTTCTGTAGGTAGTGTAACAATCTCTTATCCCTACAGCATTAAAAAGTTTGAGGACATGGATGAGTGAAGAACTGATGACAACCAAATATTCAGCAAGACCTTTTGGCTGCAGAAAATGTTTCAGGGTTTGCTGCAGGAGTGGAAGAGAGGAAGGATTGTACCAGGCTCCAGGATCTGGTTTTTCGTCTTCTGGGTTCTTTCTACTCATGCCAACTGTTGGAAATCTCTGTGAGGCCATGGCATCGTGAACCATCTCTTGCTGACTTGTAGCATGTGGTGCCTTGGGGGGTGTCTGCTCTAGAAGGGGAATAACTACATTACATGGCATTAGGGAGAAGAGCAGCTCTAGTGACCCAGCATTTCTGATGGGGAAAACATCCTGAATCCAACTGAAGGTCGCATGGCCTTCCCATCACACAGCATAACTGATGTGCTTTGTTTACAAAGTGAAAGGGAAGTGAAATGACATTGATAATTTTTCCTTTGTTGTAAAACTAGCTACGCTGGAGTATAGTAGCTTGCTTTTGAGGGGCTGTGGGGTGGTATAATTCAATAGCTGACCTGAGAGACTGGCCTGCCGAGCCCTGAATGTGATACCTGTACTAATTACCACATGGGTTCATATTGCACTAATAACCACATGCAAGCCTCTGCAAATCTGCTTTTTTTCCCCACTTGCATTGCTTAGGATGTCGATGCTCGCCCCATTGCACAGACAGGGAGTTTAGATGCTGGCCTTACTGTAGTTGCTCCAGAGGCCCAGCAACTTTAGGAACACAGAAAACAAGTTATCATGTCTCATTGTGCATGTGTGCTTGATCACTGGGGCATTGAATACGTCAACTTAACCTTGCCATAAAAAGATAAAAATATATCCAGACATACAACCTACAACAAAGTGGGGAAGATGGGACAAATGCCAGCAGATAGTGTGACTGTGGTGGTGCTAAGCTACGTCAGGAGCCTTGTCTGTCATCCCTGGTCGTGTGTGCAGTTGGGCTGGCTTTAGATCACCAGGTTCTTTGGAAGATGCTTGGGAAAGACATTCAGCAGGCCCAAGAAATATTGCTTTTATTGCATGCAAATACACATTACTTGCTATCTACTTCGTTTTCCTCATCTCTTTGAAAGCCACTTCCTGCACTGGGACGTTGTGGTCACTTTTAAAGTAAGATACAGGCAGCATCTTTAACATGTAGTCTGCAGCACTATACAAGTGGTAAGTATTTGTTACTCTTGTCCATACCTTTAAACTCCAAAATCTTGTGCTCCAGGAGGTGCTCCAGGTGGATGACAGCAAAAGACCAATTGCTGATATTCCTTTTGCTTAATTGATTTGGTGTTATCCTACTGCCCAGCAGCTATCTTGGATGTTATTAAACATACAGTGGATAAACATGCAGGTTTCCTCTTCAGAATTGATGAAGCCGATGATAGACTACAGTCTGTAGTCTACTTTTCACTGGGTTGGCTCTATGTTAAAACTGCTGGAATTAATTAAAAAAGTAATTAGACTATAAAGCACTCTGATGCTGTGACCAGGCAAACCCCTATCTCCTGTTAGGCTCATATGTAAAGCTGTTTCTGCCCAGTGGTTAAATCCCCTGCACGCCAGTAGAGATATCAAAACGGACTGTACTCATGCTTATCAGGCATGATGTAAGGGAAATGGATTGGCTCACATCTCTCCTGAAAACAAGGTACCATGGAGATGGCTTATGCAGAATCACAGAATAACTTACTGGCTCCTTCGTAGCACTGCTGGTTAGCACCAGGTACCTGTTCTGTTACTGCACCTCAACTGGGGGGCAAGGATCTTCAGCTCACTGGTGAAAAGCTTTTTAACCAGGAGTGCACGTGCCCACCTGATCATGCCAAGAGACTTGTGTAGTGTCATTCTTAGGAAACAATTCAGCCTCCAAGAACTTTCCTGGGTAAAGTCAGCTATGAAATGAGTTTCCTTTTGTAAATGGGAAAAAACCCTGAAAACTCTCCACCTCCCCAAGGTCAGTTGGTGAGCCCAGGCGAATATGGGTCATAGGAGTATAGCTCTCAGATGATCAGTCCAGTTTTTCTAGCTATTGGACTACGCTACACCCCAGCTTTATTTCTGGAGAACATGATATTTATTTATAAGAGATCATGCTTAAGCAATCAAGACAAAAGTGACACTAGAATTAATTATAAGACCTTCCTTAGCACCCAGTTCATGGAGTCTTGATCCCTAACTTTGGGTGCAACCATAGCAACCCTGTAGTTTTCAATAAAATTTCCACTTATTGACACCAGGGTGAGCTGCTGAAAGCAATTACCTATACATTGCTCTGTCTGTGCTGGGAAGAAGCACATTACAGGATGCCTATAGCCACATAACTCAGTATCAGTGGCAAGAGTCACTCTAGGAGCAACTCAATAACTGAATGCTGAAAAACCTCTGCCAGATTAGTTCCTCTTACTGGTAGGTGTTACTGTGACAATATATCAATCTTTTTAAAGTAATGCATTGCCATTCACAGGTCTGTGGGATGCTTTTATACTTCCATCATCATATCTGTGGCCTTCAAAGTTACAGCTGATGGACCTTCTGTCAAGACCCAGATACTTAATCAATGTGACAGCATCCTACATTTTTTGAACCCCAGAGGCCTTGGAAAAGTTTAATGCAGCTTCCAGGTAAAGTTCAATCCACATGGCTGAGTCCCCTGAAGTATTTTCTGCAGAGAACTCCCCTCCCCCACATTTTAACATACCCAACGTCCTTTACATTTGAAGAAAGTGAAGAGCTAAGCTGGAAGGCTGGGTGTCATTGCAATAGAAATATGTGCTTTACAGAGCTCTGCTGCCTACTAAGAAGTTGGGTGCAAGACTTATAGTTAACCCTCCCACTTGGAAGAAACAGTCAGGACTTTTGCCAACAATAATGAGTTTCTCCCCGTCACAATAACCTACCATTAACTGTGTGTTTGTGAGCATTTGTAGCCTAGAATATGAAGAGGAACATTTTTTGAGGAAAGGAAAATGCCCGTTGGTATTTGATGGGTACAGCAACAGTTCTATTAATAAAGAAACATCCTGATGCTGATCTCAGTTACCAAGTTCATGCACTGACACAACCCCGTCAGAGACACCTAGTTATGTAGCACTGTTATAGCTGTAATCACCAAATGATGCTAGGGAGGCAAGATAACTTGAGAAAGCCACTGTGGACCTGGAAGCCTCTCTGTTTTCCCCAGCTATAGCATCTGACCCCAGAAAAGACAATCCCTCTTTCTACGTATCTTGCTTCCCCAGGATAAAATTATTCCCTCTCTCTTTATACATATACATACGCATGCACACAGGATCAGAATCTGACCCACAGTTCTTTTCTTCACAGCACTTGCCAATGAGTGCCAATTATATGTAAAATAGGTAAATGCTAGCCACATTAGGATATAAATTTCCTCCAGAAGGGTATGTTCCAGAATCCTAATGGCTGCATTTTCTTTGTCTGTTTGATTTTTACCCTTTACATGCAAGATTATTAAATATAGTCATTATCTGACTTAAACAAATAATAATGCCTGTAATTAGAGCAGTAGCCAGTTAACTTATGGTTAAGTTAAAATGCTATATATCAGATATGTCAATGTGATCTGTATAATACCAAAAATTTGAACAATGAAAAATAACATTATCAAACATGAAAATCCATTAATGCTGGTCATTAGATTTTAACTATGCTTTTAGAGTTGTTAATGTGGAGAAGGGGAAGACACTTCAGCTGACCATGCCTAATGCTGAAAGCATGCAGCAGAATTAAATTCTTTATTTTCTCAGTACTCAATAAAGAAAACAGGAGCATTGCTTATTAAAATATAACACCTTTGACGAAAAGATTCCTTAGTTCCTAGTCCCTTACTATAGCTGCTATCCAGAAATTGTACTGCAGGTACTACGTTGCATAAATAAGCTGACCTGTCAGGATTTTGGCAATTTATGGGGCTGGTCAGCCTGTACATTCGTGCAGTTTTTTGTTGCAATGAGATGTAATGGCTTTTCAGCGCACCATAAGCACAGTTGTGACCACAGGCTCACTAGTGTCATTTTGTGTGCAGTAATGAAGCCTGACGAGTGGTCTCCTGCTTGCAGATAGCCGGCTGTTGTCCTAAAAATGCAAACCATTGCCTCAGGCCATGGAATCAGGAACAGGCAAAGGACAGTGGCACAGGCACGACTCCCCACTGCTCACCCTCCCTTTAGCACACTGTACTTGGATGCAGTAGAATAGTCTTTACCCTTGTACATAAGGACACAATGAGAGAAAGTGATAAAAGCAATTGTATGAAGGCCATGTTGGAAATCAGGTTTTGTGAAGTTGCTGAGCTGACGTTCGGGAAAAAAAAATCCACTGCCAATATGCTTTCTCCCCTGCACAGTGAGTCCTTTGAGCAAAAATGCTGCTACTTCATCATAGTTTTCCTTCCCGTTTTTTTTTTTTTCTGTATAAATATTTGTGCAGAAATGTGCGTGTGTGCTTATTTATATTTATTTATATTTTGAGAATATGTACTTACACCCACACTAGCACACATGCACACATGTATACATATATACAGAGAGACAGAGCTAGCAGGCACAGTAAATCACAGGAATAAGCCTCGCTGCTTTTTTTCACAGCTCATCAATATTCCACGGCACAGGAAGGCCAGGCGTGCACGGGGGTTCACACTTCCCACGGCACAGCCGGCCCCACCGCAAATCCCACTCCTCGCTTTGACACTTGAGGGTCGCCAGAGAGCCACTCTGAGCCGGGTAGCACAGTGCTGGGAGATGGCTTGTTTTCCAGAGAAAAATGAAAAAATAAGTCTCTCCTGAGTCAAATAGCAACTAGGCCTTGTCTTGGAATTGCATGATTTCTGATTTAATTAAGCCTCTTTCTGTACACCAGGCACCACTGGGCACTCGTGGCAGGGGATTCTCTAAATCCTGAAACTTGAAGGGTGGTTTAGTCTTCAAAAAGGTAAGAACTGCTTTTGTGGTTTCCGCGTGCACACCCAGTGTTTTGTAAACAACCACAGGCAAAGGATATTGGAGCAAAAGTTACAAATCCATTTCAGTTATAACCTCGTTGTCATATTCCTTCTCACTGTTACACAGCTCTCTGGGAAGTCATCCTTCCCTATCACAAACTTTTCAGGTGGTAGGAAGCATCTTTGTAAAATGCTATGTTAGGGGAGAACATGGAGCCGAAGACTCTCACGTGTGTCTTGACCGAGTACCTTTCCAATTTTCATCTGCAAAATACTTGTCCTCTCATCTCACAGACTGCAAAAAGCTGCAGTTTACTTGGTGTTTCTCGTGCAGAGGTAGAGTTGTGTGGTGCACGAGGCTGAGAAGGCGGGAAGCCTGAGGGAGGCGAGATAGCGGATTGCTTGCAGGTACTGCTCATTAGCTGCATTTTTGTCTTAGAAGTGAGACCCTGGCCCTCAAATATAAAACCTAGACTACCTCTTTACCTACATCACTTCTGAAATACAAGGAAATATTTGGTGAAGTATTAGGTCTACTGCAAACTAGCACACTCAGCACAAACAAGCAGTTCATCGCATGCGACACAAAAATGGCAAAAACAGAAGCAGCAGTTTCCTTTGTAACGTGGCTTATAAGCAATGCATTACATTTGTCTTTTTTTCTTAAATGTATAGCTTAATATTGATATTTTCAAAATGTTAGATATAAATCAGAAAACATACAGAATGTACAGCGTTGCCTTAGGAACCTTTACTTTCTTTTTTTTCCGTTTGTGAAATTTTATGATAGAAACTCTGCAAAGTTAAGGTAGCTTTAACCCAGTCTTTGGGTATATATAATACAAAATGCTTGAACTTCTGGGACAGCAGCTATTTCTATGGATACAGTATGTTGAACAGACATGGAACAAAGAAAACCAAAACAGTTGGTTCTCTGCTGTCAAGGAAACAAGCTGCTCTTTCTGCTTAAATATCTCTTACCAAAACCAGGAGGAAAAAAATCCTCCAAAACTCAAGTTCGCACTTAAAAAGAAGAAATTTGACTTACAGGCAGTGGAATGAGTGTATTTTCAGATATTTCAGTAAGGGATAGTGTTATGTCTGATACAGGTAAATCAACATATCTCCCTGAAAGCCCCTAAGGTTAAGGTTATTCTTAAAGGTAAATATTAAACCATTTTTTGAGAACAGTAGGAGTCCAGAAGGAAAGTGAGAAAACATTCTGCAGTGTTCCAGTTTTTGTGTTGCATGCAGATTACTTATTTAGATTAAATTCTGTTATTTGTTCTCCTGTAATTCAAACTCCTTTTTTTGCCCCCATTCAAGCCATTAGGAGCTTTGTGGTTTAAAATAACAAAAGCTAAACCTCATATCTGTTGAAAAACAGAACATTTTAATGGGCATATTTCTTTCAGAAGGGTTAAAAAAGGTGTACTGAATAGAATTACTTCATCTGATAAACAGGATAAGTGATGATGCATATATATATATATGTTCTATATGACACTTCCAATGCACAAATGACATGGGAGATGGTAGCTACCCAGAAACATGATTAAGGTTACATGAAAGAAAGGGGCCATAGGAAAAAATGAAATTACTAATAACATTTTTAAAATCTTGGGGTGACCTCCTGGTGAGTGACATTCTGGTTCTGGTTGGAAAAACTTCATCTTGAGCTCCTGCACTTTAGTGGAGGATATTGCAAGACTCAGGGAAGCACCACACCAGAAAATAGGTCTCTTCTAAAAGACAGAAAAATATCCTAGGAAAAAGATTGTGACCTGACACATACTACATAAGCTCACAGCATTTCTAGATGCATAAGTAGACCCAAAATGCTCAGCTAGCTTTGAAACAAGTTCACAGACATGAATCCTTGCCTGTTCACAGCGCCATTTCTAATCTGAATTGGGGAGCACAAATGAGGTTGAAGGCAAATATCTGTTGAGTTAAGGTTGCTTTTCTTTATGGGCCATGTAGGCTTTCTCTGGCAAGTTTTGTAACACCACTGGTGGGCTTACATATCTGATGGCTGGATAGCAAGTACCCTCCCAGCAATCGGTACTCTCCACGCACATGTTCTGAGCCCATGGTAATGGAAAAGGTATGCGTATTCAGTACTTTACCCTTCTGTGAACAGGAATTGAAGTAAACCATACCACTGTACTCTTCCTGAGGGCTAGGAGCTGCAAAGGAACCTGGCTGCGTAAAACAATCTTGTGTTTGGAGATAGCATCTGCCTTGGTAGGAACTTACAGAGAAATTCAGTGTATTTGGCCCATCGCATACAAGTGGTTAAGGTTGATTTTTGAAGAGAATAGCCATGAAAATCTCTGTTCCTTATAAAAAGCGACCAGAAGTAAGCCCTTTGCCTAGGTACTCTTGCTTGCTATATTAGCTTTGTTTGTCTTGTAGGCTAGAATTAGTTCTTAGAGTGTTTTTTCTTGAGAAAAGGTTGTGAAACAATTTAAAAACACAGCCCTTAAGAAATAAGAAACTAATAGATTCAAAAGGCATCCTCTGAAATGTCGTTAAAGATGCTACACACAACCTCACTAAAATAAGAATTACTACTGAAGACCTAGTACTCATCCATAATTAACTTCACAGTGTCTTCTTCACAAAAACATAGATTATAAAATTCTGTATAATAACCTTCTTATCTTTGAATTTCCTGGCTTTTCTTACTTTGTTTAGACACTATTGTAGCAGAAAAGAGGAGTGGGTTTGGGGGGGAGGGCTAGTTTGTACACTTCTGAATATTTGAGCTGTATTTAATCATTCTCATGTGTGAAATCCTTTATTAGAAAAAAAATCAGTTTATCTGATACTTACTGCTCTTTAGTACAGCACAGCTTGGTAGCACTAGGTACGTCTTGTTGAAAGTATGTCCATAAATATGTCCCTTGCAGCACAGAACAGCTTGTTAACTTGGCAATCCTCAGCAATTTGCTTTGAAAAGTTTGCCTCAGTTTTGATAGTCCAAATGTAGGGCAAAAACTCAGAGTAACTTTTTAGCTAATTTTACCAATTGACACTTTCCTCACGGTTTTAACTGCCTGCTTACTAGAACAAGGATTGCAGTGCTTCTTCCTCCTCATTCGATAAGCTTTTTTGCAAGGTTTTTTCATTTTTAATGGGCTGGGACTACTGATTTTCTGTTTTTGTAATGCACAATCTAAAAAAAGAGTCGATTATCTTGAGGAAATATTATTCTATTATCTTAACCATATGTAAACCTGGTGCCGCTGTTATATAGGGGATGGTATTACTATGAATTTGCAGTGCTTTAAATCTAAAGAGAATTACAAAAGCAGGCAAATGCTATCTGTCCCTATGTCACAGGCAGAATAAACGGGGCACAGAGAGAACAAGTAAATTGACCAGTGCCCAAAAGCTACAAAGGATCAGCAGCCTTGAGGAAAGAACAGTTTTGCATGCCTGGTGCTGTCGAAAATTTCTACACTCCTTTTTCGTTTTAGTAACAATTTCAGCCAGCTTTGCTGGATATCCTTTTTAATGGGAGAATGGAAGTAGGATGCCTATATTATTTCTATACCAAATATATTAGGTTGGTTTATGGGAGAAACCCTGAAGTGAAAACTCTTGAGTCTATGTTCTAATTTAACCACATGAGTACTGTGATTAGAGATACTTCAAAGTAAAGTAGGTTACGATGGTTAACTAAGTGAAAGATAATATCCCTTTGCCGTTATTGCCTAGTAGGTCTCATTACTCCTCTGGGCATGCTCCTTAGAATAAATTAAAAGGATCCACTGAGAACCATTTTGCTTTGGGTTTTTTTTTAATGATTGCTAAAAGCCATTTGCTAGAATACTACAGAATGCTTACAGATGCCTTAGGAAGAAAACAGCAGAATGTGGAACTAATTGTGTTTATTCAAGATAATTATGAAACACAAATGACCATTACTTACAACAAGTCCCCTGACAGCTAGAGTTTGACTCATGGGGCCAGGATCAAACTCAGTAAAGAAAGGCCTTAATGTTAAGTTATACTGTCCATATGGACACCACATATCAGCACTAGCTATTGCAGTTATTGCTCACCCCTCAGTGCTCTTGTCCCCAACTAGCGTTCAGTACAGAAGAACCACAGCTGCTAACTTTGAAGAGGAAAGGCAGGTGGAAATGATGAGTGCTTCAGAAGGAAGATCCTGCTGGGGTGAGAAGCTCTGAGAAATGCAACCACAGCCTTTTCTGGCAATTAAAGTGGAACTTCTGTCATAGGAAAATGAACCAGCTTTGCTGCACCAGTGATGGGCATTTAATCTCATCAGAGAATGGGATACATAAAGCAAATCTAAAGACATGACTATTAATTCCACCATAAAGAACAATGTTATACACACTGCATCTGTGTTCAAAATGGTTTGTCAAACCTCTCTACGTATCCATGTAAAACTGGTATGCATACTTCATTTGTGAATAAAAAGATAAGAGGAATCCAGTGCAGTGTTGGAATTAGATAAAAGCAGATGGAGAAGAAAAATAGTGAAAAATTTCATAGTGAAAAAATTTAAGTAAATTGGACCCTAGATTAAGTAAATCGGACTCTAGATTAACAGAGCTAGGTATAATCTGATTTCCTGGTTTTATATGGGGCATTGAAGTGTGGTTTTTTTAATTGATCTAGGAGGTTTTCTCTCATACAATTAATAATACTCAAATGGGTCAATGTCGTTACAGTTTCATTACATTTTCTTCATTCTTGCTATTGCTGTAGTTGAATTGTTTTTGCTTTGGACAAAAAAGGAAATCTTTAGACTACCAAAAATTTATTAACATGTGGTTCTCATACAGAGAGGTCATTTATATCCTTAACAGTGTGAAAACATGATGGAGGCTGTACTGCTTTTGTTGATTTCATTTTCTGGCAACATACACAAAATCCAAAGCTCAGCAATGTCCAAAGGAAAAACCAGCAAGTTCTTTATTGACTTTGGATCTCGCTTGCCCATATGGATAAGGACACACCCTGGTGAAATCCTTGCCCTTAAATCATCGCGAGTTTTGGTTCAATGGTCACTTAACATAACGTGCATATAACTTGTGTTGAATGTTATAAATCAGCAGTCAGTGAACATTTCAAAATTCCAGGAAAAAGGGTGTGTGTTAGAACTGGCGCACTAATACAGAACTGTTGAGAGTTGAAACTCACCAGCAAATTGTGACTAAAGAGTGCTGGCAGTTCAAAGGGACCAGAAATGGTCTCAGCACGGAGGCTGGATCTTAGCAGTCTGGGTCGCTGTTAACTAAGCTCCCATGTTTCAGTCTTGGTGCTTTTTCCTGGGAAAGAAAATCTCCACATAGCTCAGTATTTAACATGGCCAGAAGAAACTGGACCGAGATCTCAAATTAATTCTCAAAAATTTTACAGATGGTTTATCACACCTCCTGTGGTTGTTCAATTTCTGAGGTAAGTAATAGTAAGTTCACTCATATCCAGTAATGACCCCTCGTTGTCATTGTTTTTCCTTGCCCTTTTCCTTACTCTCTTCTCAAGGTACTGCCAAGACTGCAGGCTGTTGCCGGTACCTCCAGGTATGTGCTGATGCCAGGCAGGAGCGACCCACCGTGGGCAGGAGTCACTTCCCTCGGGGAGGAAAACAAAAGAGAATGAACCAAGACTTTGCCCATCCTGGGGAGCAAGCACAGGCACTATTCAGTTGGTTTGGGGCATGGTTGTGAGGGAGCGGCAGGAGAGCTGGCTCCAGCAGCAGGGTCCAGGTGCTGCTGGTGTCCGGGGAAGGACCCTGGCAGGGTCCCCTCCACCTTCCACTGGGCTCACAGCAGAATCAGACACCTCTCTGTGGAGAGCAAACGAGCAAAGGAGGTTGTTTCAGGTGGACTGAAATGATATGTGACGCTGGGTGGAATTTGGTGACTCCTTTTTTGGAAGAGGTGGGGGATTAGATTTCAGAAAACTTTCACTGTAGCATTTCTGCTTTGAATTTTATTATTCATATAATGGGTGATTTATCTGTAAGAAGGGAAAAATTATTTTAAAAGGATTGAAGAACCTCAGAATGAAATTAAACCTATAACTGTCAAGCAAAAAACTTCAGCAGGGCTTGAAAAATTTTCCATAGGTTTTCATTTAATAGCTTTAAACAATGTTTTACTTAGACCCAGACCTACATTTTCTCATTGACTTTTCAGTTCAGCCAGCTCAGACTGGACAGTCAGTCCCTCCTCGTGACAGCCCTTTTCCCTGCCTGTTGCAAGGACCAGGCTGTGCTGAGTTCACCAGTTTCCCAAACCATATTTTTAGCCAGAAGGAAGCCTTACCTCTGCCCTATGGGAACATCATTTTCTTCTACCACTACACTTAATGGTACAGGTTGAAGGGATGTGTGATGAAAAGAAGGGGGAGAAGCAGAAGGCAAATAGCATTCTGGGGTGAACAGTTTATACTAGCGAGAGCTCCTTGAATCTCTTGTCCAGTGCATCTGGGCAAGGAAAAGAGTGGGAATTAATTTTATGGGAGTTGCAAAATAATAACAAAAATGAAAAAAGAATAGTAAACTTTTTTAAAATAAAAAAAAACCAACCAACAACCAACTGGTCAAAATCTCCACAGCAAAGCAAAGCAAAACCACAACCTGGTGAACTTAACCTCCAAGCCCACGTTTGAGTGGACTGCCTTCTCAGAGGTGGCTGCAAACAGCTTCTAGTGATGCCAGCCAGCAGGGCAGAACCAGAGAGAAGGACCTCTGCTTGCCTACCCTTCCTTGATGGTCATACCCCATAAGGGTTAATGAACTGCCCGCCAGCTGCCAGGCCCCCCATAACCACCCTGCTCTCCTCAGCCACCAGCTGATCCCCCCACCAAGCCACGGAGGTGAGAGTTCATTGACAGAGGTGGATGAGGTTAAAGATAATAAGAGTCTAAACATCCATAGGGAGTTCAGCTCATGTACAAAGTCGTAATTACATAAGCCATTACCATTGTCCGGGTGAAAAGAAATCGCTGCGAGCAGGGGTAGAAAACATTTGCAAAGACAGGCTTAAGAAGCAAGGACGGAAAATATCAGACTTTCTCCAGTGGATGCACCGTGGCTTTAGCTAGGCTATAAAATGAGGAGTGTTTGGTTATTCAAGTAGAAACCTGTTAAATGGATAACCTTGTTGCAACAAATTTTAATTTTTTTAGCAGGTCTGTTCTTTCAACAGGTATTGATTCAAGCAGCCTCTGCTATTTTTATGAAATGCATTTTAGAGGCACAGAAAATGCCACTGAGGATTTAAACCCTCAGTAAGCTGCACAGAGGCAGTGTTTGTAATACACTGCTTGCTGCTTTCACAAGCTGGACAAACCTCATACATTATGGGCCAAATTATGCCCTTGGATGAGTACGCCTGATTCCCACTGCTGTCAATGTGGCTGTCATAGAAATCTGTGGGAGACCAGCTTGTGCATCCAAAGAGGAATCTGGCCTAAAATCTATTGTGCTCATATTCCTTGCTACTTAGATATTTCTCGTGTCTGCCTGACTCACTCTCTTTTTTGTCGTGGTAAAATAAATACGTTTAAAGATATTCTTAAAAAACAAAAAAAGGATAAAAGACCTCTAGTCCTACAACATTTTGTTTGTGTGTGTGACTATAATTAAAGGATGTTTTTTATCCAAGGTTTCCTTGAAAAGTCACTCTATAGATGGGTTTATGGAAGTGTACAGTGTTTCTGCAACATTTTGAGTTTTGGACAGGCCTGGCTGATATCCCCTACAAAGCGAGCAAACATTTCACGCCAGGTTTTGCTCTGCCAATCCTCAGTTGCCTATCAGTGCTGCCTTCCCCAAAGAAAACGCCTGAAAAGAGCCATTCAGGAAACATTCTGCTGCCTCCGTGACGCAGGAGCATCCCCCCTCTTCACTCAGGTGGCTTGTCTGGGAGCAAAGGGTGGTCTGGATGAAATAATTTGCAAACACAAAATACCAGGAAAAGCCAGTTTTGAGACTGGTAGCCCCCATGAAACTCAGGCTGAACATACCTTGTGCATCTCCCATGGGTGCTGTTGTGGAGAACGTGGACCTGAGGCCGCATGGATGACAGCAGAAAGGACAGCACTAAGGGCCAGCTCCTCTGGAGGTATTCCCACTGGCTCCTCTGAACATCTCCTGGTGTCCTGGCCACCTCTGTGAGCTGGGTAACACGTCTGAGATTTACTCCTCTCTGCACGGTTGCTTTGAATTTATTTTATTCCTAGGCAGCTAGTCGGAGTGGTAAATTTATACATGCATTCAGCATTGTCATAGTCATATCTTGCCTGAGGGCATATTGATCCTTGTTACCATATTGACTTGATGCTTTTACATCTGCCAGCAATAGGTCTACACATTTTTTTTTTCTACAAAGATTGCACATTTTCCTTCCCCTGCCCCAAATCTCCTTCCACACAGTCTCCTTTTATTAAGGTAAAACAATATTTTTTTTTTTTTTAGTGCAGCTTTTTAAATGTGTCTGTGTTTGCTCAGGTAAGATTTCTGACTCTAATTAAAAGAAAGGGTAAAGCAAAACATTGGAAATTAACTGGCAGCAGAACTTCCTTTCTAAATTATAAACACACAAAAAGCATATTTTGTATTTGCTTTCTAGAGTGCAAGAAACAAAACAAAGGGGAAGTTACCTGTTCATTTGTAATTAAATCACTGAAGAAGAGGGGAGCATAACAAGTTCGTTCTTGGTGACTGGTACGCTTGCAGCAGCATAACTGCCACCATAGGCAATTTCTTATTTTCACTCATGTTCTCCATACAGTTTTAACTATAAAGGTCACTAACCAAAAACAGATGCTAAAGTGGTTCCAAAATAGTTTTTGCCTAACTTTTAGCATTTACTTAACTGATTACTAGTTACAAATCTGACACACAGCAGACATAACAGTTCTCTCAAGGAGATTAAAGGATTAGTCACTCACTAGCTTAATCAGATTAATCAGAGATTTTGAGCACAATATATAATTCTATCCACAGAAGGGATACATGATAGCCACATGCTAGCCTAATTTGGGAAGGGATACTAGGGATGGACAGACCCAGACAAAAGAGGGCAGAAAAAATTGCTAGTTATCACAAGGATTTTTCTATGTACTGCACTTGTAATACCACTTAGGGACCTTATATTTTCTAGTGGAATTACAAATTCACAATATAACACCAACATCAGCTAGTAGCCTATGCAAAACTATAAGATGACTAACATCATGTCCTGATATAAGCTTGTGATACTGGTATACAGTAAACATGTGTATGTTTTTCCTTATTTAATTTCATATTTGAAAACCTGTTTTTAATTTGTGGGGAGAAGTTCTTTTCTTTTTTCTTTTGATGCCACTGCATCCAGGATCTGAAACATAAAGTGTGGGGAAGGACTCTGTAAAATATTAAATGTTTTGTGACAAAATTGGAAGATGCTATTTGATACAGTAAGTTATACTGAAGTTAAAAAAAAAAAAGGATTCGCTGTCATCTGTGAAAGCTGCCAAAGCTAGAATTTAAACCTGGTTTTACCTGTGAAGAAATCTAGTATTTTTTAAGAAAACATGCGTTTCTCTTCCATATAATTTGAATAAAGGGAAAAGTGGGGTGGAATCTCAGCATATTGAAACTGAGGTTTTCCTGTAGTAGAAGTTACTTAACAACTGTAGTATTTCTACCAATAATTAATAAAGAGAAATCATAGACAACATTGATATGAGCCTTGTTTTTACATGTAAAGAAAAAGAGCAAGGAAAAATCAACATAACTGATACTTTCTTTACAAAACCCCAGAACGTTCTCTTCTTTCTTAATGCATTTTTTTCATTTTCCTGGGTTTTTTATTTTTTTCCATTTCTGGGATAGTGACCTTAACAAGTTCCCTTAGCATTTCAGAAGGTGTCGGTCTCGTGTCTGAATCATATCTCCCTGACATCCAGACTTCAGAAAAGAAGCACTTTTAAGAAAGAAACAAACAAATTAATCTCCATGTGCTTCAGGAAAGACACTGTAGTTGGAAGCAGGCCAGGTTTTCACTCTGAAGGATGCTCTGTGCTTGGCAAAGCCCAGAAATGTATGTCTGCAATGGTTCTTCAGCTAACATTTTAAGATTTAATAGCTACAGTTCTTTAAAGGAGGAACTGCAGCTTAGTGGGAACATAGCGGCTAACAAGGAAAAACCATGTTACCAGCAATTAAGTGTTTGTTATGCAGAAACTGCAAAAAGAAAACTGAACTCTTGGAGAGAAACACTCAAACTGTGCAATCTGGCAGCCTGTACCCAGGGTCATGCGTGCGGTACATGTATTAAACGAGTCGAGGTGAGCGTCTGTGCCACGTGCAGGCTGCCAACTCTCCCTTCTCTCTCGGCAAAGAGCGACTGGAGGATCGCTCTTTGCCGAGAGGATTCAACAAAACTATTTACAGCGGTCCACTCATACGCTCAGCGTTTGCCATTGCCTCTCTGGCGGCTGCCTTGCTCCCTCTCCCAGACTGCCCCAGCCCCGGCATGGCATCCCGCGGCCGGCTCCTCTTCCCCCAGCCGCGGCAGCCGGGTTTCAGCCACGCAACCCGTGGCAACCAGCATCCCATCACTGCTCTCCGACAGGAGAAACACAGACACAAACACAAAGCTGCCTTTGGAAAAACAGCAATCGCGCGCTCAGGCTTTGCTTTAAAGAAAGAACGTGCTGAATTAAAAATGTGCCAAGAACAACCAGGATGGCATTGCTTTATTTTCACAAAGAAGTCTCTCCTAATTGCACATTAACTATCTTTTCGCGAACAAACTTGTTTCCACCTAACGCTGACAGTCGCGGGAGCCTGAGTGTATGTGTGTGTCGGGGGGGGGAAGCTGCTTTGTGGCAGTGTCTGTACGTCTCGTGCCTGTGCTGATGGAATTATTGTTTATTTTTTTAATTTTCAGAGGTAGGTTGATGACAGCTGAAGAAGACTGTATTTGCTGAAGAGCAGCATGATGGTAGAGAGGAGCGGAGCTCCTGAGGGAGATCTAATGGTGCCTCTCCTTCCTGCACAGAGATAAAGACTTATAATAAGCGTGTATGTTCACCATCTGGCTCTGTGCATGTGGTCCTTATGGAGGCGAAAGCAGCACAATCTGTAAATGATCAGGAGCCATCGCACTCTCTCCAGAGAATCCACGATGCAATCAAGGTGACAGATGGCATGGCCGCTGCTGTGGCCTCATGGAGAAGATCAAAATCACCTTCAATAAACTCTGACTGAAATGGGCATGAGCACCTCAAAAAAGTCAGTTTGTCAGTCAAACTGCGACAGCAAGCTGCATTGGGGAAACATAGCGGCCAGCTCTCTGTTTTCAATCGTTTCCGTCTGACTGAGCCTGAACTATGATCTTTCTCAAATTGTCCTTTCTGTTTAGCTGAAGCAGGCCAGCAAATTGCCAGATTCATAGCTTTATTGAAGGAAATTGAAAACATGATGTCCTCAATTCAAGGGACAAACAGCTGGCAGGTGCTTGGACACCCAAGCACATAAAACGGACCCCTAGTCTTTTGGACAAGTTTGTCCAACTTTTGTCAGAATAAATATAGATATATAATAAAATAGATATAATAAAATTCCAATTTAGGCAGGGTTTATCAGGCATTAGCTGACAGCGATTATATGGCTGCAAATGAACCTTGTGCTACGTATCAAATGCTGGGTTTTCCCATTTACGCTAAAAATGCCACATCTACTGCTAATTATAGTGATTTTTGTTTCCCCATTTTTGGATAAATAACTTAGTACAGCCTTTTTGCCACGGCTGCTTATCAAGTATAGGCATTAAGGGCCCGATCCTGCAAGTTTCGCAACACCCCTGACCAGGTGGCTCGCCTGACCCTCCAAGGCACTCAGCTGGTCCCTGGCAAACTGGCCTCTCTGCCTCCACCCACACCACCAGCAGCCCCAGACGTCGAATTCCCACCCTCACACAGGTGGGGAGGTACCTACCAGGTGTTTTCTGTTATTTGTGCAACTGAAGGAGCATCCAAAGACTAGGTGAGCTTCTCTGAATGCAGTGGAGAAGAAACATATCCATTCGTTTTTTTTTCCTAATTCTTTTTGCTTTTTATACTTATTTTTTACTGTGTCCTTGGCTTGATCAGCTCCTTTTTTTAAGGGAAGCTAAAATAATGCACTTGTCACTGTTTTCAGGCTCGCACATGAGGGCTTCCAGGCTGAAGCAAGAAGAACACACTGAGAGTGACAGAGGAAGGGAAGGGCAGCCTTCCTCCTGCCCGCGGGATCCTGCCCTGAGATCTTCCTGGGGCCCACCATGGGTCTGCTTTGGTACAAGAAGTGGATTGACGGCTGTGTCCCTGCTCCGTGTGGCAGATGGTCACTGTCGTTCATGGTTTGCTTGCTTGCATGTTTGGTTTTCTACCACCACATTTTAAAACGTCCCTGTCGCCCTTAGCCTTTCCAGCTACTCATTTTTAGCTTCGTTTCTCATGAAATATTCTAGAAAGTCCTTTGGCCTGGTTCAAAGTCTGTTAATGGCAGTGAGTATTTTCATCAACTTCACTTGGTTTGAATAAGTCTTTGGCACTTACTTCTTTGTACAACGGAGTGTTACCAAAGCCAATTTTTTTTTTTTTTAATTTTATTTTTCGGTTGGGTGTGGAGCATGCGTCATGTTTTAAACTCCAGGTTCCTGTTCCGTCTGATTGATTTTGCACAGATAGCTGACCATCCTGGGTTGCACATTTTATGTCTGCAAAATAGATAAATAGGTTGCCTTTGTAGCAGCTACCCCTGTTCCTCTCTACCAATATGACTTTTTGCATGCATGCGAGAAGAGCTATGCTCCTTCTCACCAGTACACAGACACCCAAGAGACTGGGACAGAAATGGCCCAGTGTAAGCCCATCATTTTCACCAGGCAGAATGGTATTTTGCTAGTCCCACACTCTGGGAGTTAGATAAAGAGGCAGTGGCAAAACCTTGATCTGACAAATCAAGAGGTGCTGCTAGGAGAACGAGGAGGGAGTTTTAGAGCTGAACTCCTGAGGGTTTTTGCCCTTTCTATTGAAAAGTTTGATTTGGGATTACAAGGTCTTGCACTGGTTTTTACTGTAATGTGGTACCAGGGAGCACAACAGACCAGGTATATGAGCAGTTTCTTCCAGAGCTGAACCTTTTCACAGTTGACTGTGCTGTTGGTGTCCAGTTCAGCTTCGGGGAAATATCTGAGTATTGGTGCCATTTCCACGATGGAGCTAATATAATAGTGTAAAATATTCACTTACACTCAATAATACTATAAGCTTGAGGTTCTTGTGTGGACCTTGTCAAAACATCTGAGTATCTAACATCTTTATTATGGTAACCAACCTGTGTGGTGAGACACTGAGGCATTTGGACGCTAAGATTTTGAAACTAAAGTATTTTGAAAAATTAATGCACTTGCCACAAGCAACACTGAATTGGGGTCTCTCTAAGTTGTAGCTAAAACTTGGTCATTTTTTGTCTTTGGACTATCATCTCCTCACTCCTATTTTATTTGCTATTTGCTTCTCACACTGATCACAAAGGGAGTAGCAGGAAAGTCTGCTTTGCTCCTTTGGTAAGGAGGGCAAAGTCTAGGTCGGGTAATTTGGTCGACAAGCCTCAGCCTACAGCTATGCTGTGGAGAGCCCTCGTTACAGACTATATTTTCCCCCACCTTGATCTTCAGAGGGTCCCTGCAAGGACTCTGTCTCCTTTTGGAGGAGAGGCTTGAATGGGTTCCTGTGTGGGAAGAGGAAGGTGAAATCACCTTCCCAGACTGTTTTGAGTATAATGGATGGTTTTACTTTTTGTTTAGTGGGTGACATAATGCATGTCACATAATGCATGGCAAATTTCAGTAAATATCTGCATTAGATCAATGGAGAAAAAGCCAGGCCTGATCGAAATTTGCCACTGCATGGCTGAGAAATCTGGAGGTCTTTCCCCAGTGGAGGGAAGTTTCAGTTAATGCATAGAGATTTGATGTCATATATTATGAGGAGGAAAAAAGGATACATTTGTAGATAATTGAACTAAGCGAAGGGAAATTTAGGGCCAGAAATGCTTTTGTCCTTGAATGTTCTTTTATCATATTCCAAATAAGGACTCTGTGTCATGGACCTGTGAATACAGAGACTGCTTTTAAATCTCTACTTCTTGCATGACTGACACTTACAATTCAGTAACATCTTTCAAGACATACTTTGTGCACATTTATTTCAAAATAATGTATTGAACCTGTAAAATCTTATTAGAATATTTTTGCTGCAATTACACTCCCATATTATGTGATCAACATTTAAGTTGATTGTCCCTTGTTCTAATATGACCTTATACCATGACAGCATAAATACAAAGACAGTCACTGTCTGAAATTAAACAGCTTTTATACCACGTACTGTGGGTATTTTGTTACATATTGATGGAGGGGATAGCTGATTGAAAAAGGAAAATGTTTTGTTTTCTGGAAGAAAAATAGAGAATTTGGAGCCTAGCAACGTTGCCTCGGGAACGTTTAATAATATTGCCATGCCTGCCACATACCAGGGAAATGAACTTCCCAGCTATGCCTAGAAACCCGGGATCACTCCTTACCCTCCTTTTGTTTGTTTGCTTGCTTTATCTCTTTGACTCTCATTCTAGTTAGAAAAACATATTGCTTCAATCTTTTTTAGAAATCATTTAAAATGGAAGGAAATCAGGAGAAGGGGAATGTCAGCATAGAGCAACCCACTCTCAGGAGTGGAGTCTCAGTTCAGGGCAATTTCCATTCTGGTTCCCTGGACAGCTTTATGGGGAAATGGGATGTTCTACTTCCATGGTTATCACGGCAGCAAAGGCAATGAAATACCCCCTTAAGAGGAGGTCAACAGAGTCCAGTATCAAGAGCAGGAGGTTTCAATGGAGAAGACAAGATGACAAAATTGAAATAAAGGATTGATTTCGAACAACAATGGCAGTGCTTCATACATATGGCTGTCTTTCATCTAATGAAAGTACCTTACAGAGGGGGAAAAAAATAATTCATAAATACAGAAGATATCTTGTGTATGTGAACTAACATGAATTTCTCACATTACTCTGATCAGCTACCACCAGAAAGAAGGAACGGATATCATAATATTCTACTGTGAAATCTTCTTTTAAAATTTCTGGGATGTTTTACGTAGTCTGAATGGTGGATGTGCTGGGATCAGCAGTATGAACTGAAATATAGAGGAAATCAAACTAGTATGGAGTGGCCATTTGCAAGTATTTGGATGTGTGGATTAAGATTGCAAAAATTGATATGGGCAAAAAGGGGATGTTTTGCATTCATTTTTTTCTTTTGTGCATGTGGACACAGAATTACTGTCACAAAAGGTAGACAGATATATTTGTGGATGGTATTAAATAGCTACAAAAACTATACCCCTATTTAGAAAGGTCCATTTACACAGCGGTCTCAGCCTGATTTCTAATTGTTCATGTATCGTTATTTGAACATAAAATCCTGTAATTGCTCCGGTGTTAGGAGCAAATTAGTGAACTCAGAATTGTCTATCTAAAATCAGAAAGCAGGAGCTGAAAATATTCAGTATGACTGTGTTATATTTCGTGTTATGAATGTATCACAGAACCCTCAGACCGTTATATACTTGCATTACTATTTTGACAGCAGCTGCCACATCTGGGTGGCAGGTAGGGTCTGTACCCACCTACCTGCAGCACCACCAGAGCCAAAGAATGGAAGTCTGATAAGAGGAGATGCATTGCTTTGTATGATAAAAGGTACTTTCTTTGTCTGGCAAACCACTCCTTTTGTATGCACATCAACCAGATGGCCATTTCAGTTTGTCTCCGGCTGTGAATCAGACAATATGGCAGAATTAAGGGAAAAGCAAAACCTTCCCCTCCACCCCTCCTCTCTGTACATAAAATTAGAAATCAACAACCTTTAGGGAGATTTAATTTTAATCCTTCATTTATTTGGTAATTTAGGGACTTTATACTTCCTCAGTCAGTTACCGTGCATCACTCTTGTTAAGGTGTGACTAGTTAAATGCTTAAGGACCATAAGACAGAAAAAAAGGGGGTGAGAGATTAAGTAACAAAAGAAGTATGAGAGGCAGTGGTTATTAAAAAAAAGGAGCGGGGGTAATTTTGATGCTTTGATTTGATACAAACTACATTTTGCATGCTGAGATTCCTGATGATGCTATATAGACAGTGACTGCAGTTCTCTTTCATGTCATATGAAGAAGTCTGGGGTCTTGTTGTAGGATTAAACACAGGAAGTTCTTCACTGATGGCCTATGCTGTTTTATCCTACACTGGAGATCCTTCTGTGAATTTTGGGCAGCCACATCATTACCCTGCAGAATTTGCAGAGAATTTGGAAAACCAACCTTTTTTGGGACCAGGAGGTGAAAGACAGCTACCCCACTGCAGGCAGCTCCCCCACAGTTGGGGAACGTTATATGTTCTTGGTATCTACATTTTATGGGTTCAGTTGGAGAGGAAGAAACAAGGTGAGGGAAGAGGCCAACAGAAATCTCAGTAAAACTAAATCTCAAAAAAGACTGAAATCTGCAACAGGAGCCATAAGGACCTTGGTTGTTGGACTTCCAGGGCGGAAAGGTCTTATAAGGTTTACAGAGACCTACTGTGCACAGCATGTAGTTGCTAACATAATTTTGAGCCTCCTGACACTGTTCATTTGACTTATTTGGCACAACTGTGAGGATAAAATTTGACAATAGCTAGAAAGTGACCCAAAGCCACTATGTTGGAAAAAACTTCTAGTCCCCGGAAGGATATGGCAGGTCTATATTAAATCCTATATTTGACTGGGTTTACTTTTGCACTTTTCCAGCTGTGGTACCAGAAATTTTCAAGCATATACATACTGATTTTGGCACATCTCTCAACACAAAATTATCTGAGTACCAGTAACTTTTGCTACAGTGCAGTGATAGCCACGTACAATTGTGAAGAGACACATTCCTCATTGAAGCAGAGGAGATTGTTCTTCCTGTATAAAGCATGTATACATTTTTTAGCAACTGCTAAAACTAAATCCATGTGTTGAGTCTTCAGTTTGCCTGCTGTTTTCACCTACTAGTAACCAAGGTACTTCAGGCATTTCCCTATTGTGCAAGTAGAAATACTTGCTGTGAGTACAAGCTGACCCTTGGAGAAACTCCTTGTTAAAAAGAAGAAGGGCTGTTCCTCAGGCAGTTTGTAGAGAGCTCAATTTTAAGGACAGGACAGGAGCTGGTCTATAGATGTAAGCTTATAACATCCTCTTGGCTCATAGAAGATCTCCAAGAATTAACTTGGAAGTTTCTGTAAAATTAAAGGATAGAAAAGGTCCTATGAAATAATGAAAATGGGCACTCTCAGGATTCTCCCTACAGTGAGAAAGAATTCCTGTTGACTTCTATTAAAACAGAGTTTCAAATCCTGCTCTAAACCTTCAGTTAGCAAACACTGTAACTGCATTGAAGTGACACTTAACAGTGAGGGCAGTGGAGAAGAGGCTGAAAGAGCTGGGGTTGTTCAGGCTGGAGAAGAGAAGGCTGCAGGGAGACTTTATTGTGGCCTTTCAATACTTAAAGGGGGCTTGTAAGGAAGATGGAGACAGACTTTTTAGCAGGGCCAATAGCGGTAGGACAAGGGGTAACGGTTTTAAACTAAAGGAGGGTAGATTCAGACTAGATATAAGGAAGAAATTTTTTACGATGAGGGTGGTGAAGCACTGGAATGAGTTGCCCAGAGAGGTTGGGTGGTAGATGCCCCATCCTTGGAAACATTCAAGGCCAGGCTGGATGGGGCTCTGAGCAACCTAATCTAGTTGTAGATGTCCCTGCCAATTGCAGGGGGGGGTGGACTAGATGACCTTCTGTCCCAAAGCATTTTATGATTCCCTTGCATCCCTTCTTGGCCACTTTGAATTTATGCCAACAGTGACAACGAGCAAATGTATTTCATGGTTTCCTCCATGTTATATATACCTGGTTAAAGTCTAACGTTAATAAAATCACACAGTATTCCATTTATATGTACAAATTTTGCCAGAAACGGTGAGAATAAAAAAGTAAAAACCTTTTGGGAACATATAATTTATTAGTGAGTACCACTCTACACAGGAATAAGGGAATAGGTTATAAATAACTCCATTTCAAGAGAATTTGGGATGTTTTACACCTTCAATCATTTATCCTAAGGCTCTGGAAATTAGATTTCCTGGGGCTGGCTGCTGTTGTAGTGAAAGTAAACATAACACCAGGCAAAAAATGAGACATTCTGGAGTTTTGAAATTATTAGTTGCAAATTTTTTGTATTAACTTGTGTTAAGAAAATGTTGTGAGGGCCAGCAGACATTTTACTAATGTTTAGTGGGAGACAGCTTTTGCCCCAAAAGTTTAAGGGTCAACTTGCCAAAGCAAAGAATGGATAAAATAGAAGAAAAAAACCTAATCATCATGATTTTACAGGAATGAAGGTTTGGTTTCATCCAGGGATACTTGAAAAATCTCTGCTGGAACTGGGGTTGAACTCTGGAATGTCAAATATATACTACCACATAAATACCACCCATAAGATATCTGCTTATGTAATCTCATGATTATAAAATTGTGACTAAAATATTCCACATTTTCTGCTAATGAGGCAAAAATTCTGAAAGAAAGTTGCATGAGGGAGGGTTAGTTGAGTACTTTTAAAATTAATTTTCTAGGTGGGAAAAGACAAAATGTAGAAGCAGCAAACATTCAAGTAGTTTATGAATTTTCTCCCCTTGTCTCAAGATTTGTATTCTGAAATTTAAACACTTAACACTAAACGGGCTTGATTTTCAACAGCATTTGATACCCATTTTCAGCTTCACATTATGTATCTTTCACTTTACAAGCTTAAGTTTTATCTGTTCTGTACTGTGCCTAGGTCAAGTAAGACATCCATTACAGTCTGAATGCTGTGAGATCATTGAAAAATCTGTGAAATTAAAATACCTCAGTGCAAATCTAAGATCTATGGGGAATAACCAATTCTGATGAGGAGTTTCTTTGTACATCAGTGTTCCTGTCTGTAGAAATGAGACAGTAATATGTAATTCCTTTGCAAAGTACCTTGAGAACTGAAATTTTGAACATAACTATGTAATAACCAGGTTTTGTTATCGATTAGTAGTGCATTGTTGGTACAGATGTATTACAGAAAGACAGAAGAGATCGTGTGATGTACAATATGGAATAAACTCCCCAAGGGAAATTCCTTCTTTATCCATGATATTTTTACCTAAATGTAGAGGAAAAAAAAAAAAAAAAAAAGAATGGTATTCTGAAAAGATTCCCATCAAATTGTTTTTTTATCCGAGGAGTGGTAGGATTAATGTGCTATCTGGTACATAGTAGCTGTTTTACTGGGAGAAAGAATACATTTGCCAGCATAATATCTGCATTTTGATAGTCCTGCCATATAAAATTGACGCACTAGATCTCGAACGCAAGCACAAGAATCTACATACCCATCTTTATCATAAGGATTACAATAAAAAGGAGGAAAACTGTTGGTTTTCTTCATAATTAAAAAAAAAAACTTAACGGGCAGGAAAATTTTAGAAAAGTAACTGTAAATCTCAGCACAGTTCTCATATCAGATGATCTGCAATCTTATTCTAAAGTCACTTCAAACCTATGGAAGAAAATCCCAAAGGTCAACAAAAAGAGTCATTTTTCTTCTTTGAACTGGCATGCAATTTTTACGTTAAATAAAATTTATACCCCTATATAAACAGATTGCTCAAAATTAATGTCTTCCTACCTTTATCCAGTTATCTTCTCACGATTTTAAATAATCAGAAGTCATAACTTATGGTATATGAAGACTTGAGTGTTTTATATGTTGTTATCATTCCTGAGCATGGCTTCCACAGATATATGTATAGCCTGCAGTGTGTATATGTGTGTGTATATATATCCTCCCTCTAATAACTACTGAGCCTCTGGAGACAAAGCCACCTCTTGTGCAGTCCTTAAGTACATGAATAACCTTAAGCACATGAATAACCTTAAGCACATGAATAACCTTAAGCACATGACTCATTCTGTTGACTGGGGTATCTCATGCATTTAAAGTTACATATGTGCTAAAGTGCTTTGATGGATCAGGGCCAAAACAAATAGCGACTATAGCACTGTGGGGCTAATGATGCTCTTATTGTAAGACTCATTATCCCTGTTTTTACATGAATTTTAACAAAGCAAAGGGTTTTTGATTAGTGGGAATTCTTTAAGGTTTATTTTAATTTGTTTGATTTCATTCCATTGTGCATGGCCCATTTTTATGCCTGTGTTTCCAAGGAAACAGTTGTAAAATGGAATTTGATATGATGTGTTATCAGGTTCCTTGTCAGCAAGTTTCAAGTGATAGTTATGAACTTGACAAATTAAGTTAAAAAAAATTATGATACGAGTATTAAGATAGAACTACATGTATAATGTTTGTTGTCATGTGAATTATGTTCTAAGGCTTTAATTTGTTTGGGGACAGAGAAATTGTTCTGATCGCTGGAAGGAGGTCATAGTATTGATAGCACATCTACAATATACAATGTATGCAATGCTGAAATCAATGTTTGAGTATGCTGCTGTTTTGATCCCAGTAATAAAATCTCATGCGGAATTGCATTGAGTTAAATCAGACTGACTCCATTTAAGAAGTCCTTTATCTTTACTGGATCACTAACAATAAAAGGAAAGTGAAATCTAATCGTGACCCGTGTCTTATGTACAAAAATCCAAGTAGGGGTTATATATACAATAAATCTAAGTGGACGCAGTACTTTGGATGGTATTTACAATCTGTTAATTGCTGTGCGAGCACAAACACAAATGTTTATTCCAAAACATTTGTACAAATGCATGTGTTTTAGAGAGCAACAAACAAACTGAAGTTCTGTTCCTCAGCTCCTCAGCTTCTTTATTATTCTTATTGCAATAATGAGGGTCCCTTGAGTAAATACACTAGGAAAAAAAAAGGCATTGCTAGGAAAAAAAATGGTTTCATAAAAAAGACGGTAGATCCGAGTTTGTGTCTGTGACATTTTTCTCAGTTATTGACCTCAGGAAAAAGACACACAGGAAACTCCAAACACATACTAAGGACTCTGTTTCACATAATGCTGTTTTTCAATGACACTTGCAAGACAAAATATTTCAGGAATAGTTCAGTGTTCTATTGGGAATGTCTTTCAGTTAAAGTAATCAGTATGGGCCAGTTACCTTGACCGAAGACTGAGGAGCTAGGCAAGACCCTGAAAAACCAGAAAGACCTCTGCAAGTGATATGAAATGCCTGGGTTTGAGGGAAGGAAAACAGGCATTTGTCACTGTAGTGTGTTCCAGCAGTGTTCCCTTTCTAAGTCAGGAAATTATTTGGTTTAGTTTTAATTAAAGCCCACCTCTACTCTCTCTGGCATCTGCACTCACTTTTCTGTGAAACTTAGGGTGCTGGAGACAACGACTGGGATCACCATGGGCATTTCTCCACCATCAGGATGCATACAGGACATGCATTTGAACCCATAGGATCAGAAGCACTCCTGGTTCCCCAAATTTAGAGGTCAAGTGTGAAACCTTAACAGGTTTGGGGAAGGGGGCAGGGGGCTCTGTCTTAATTATAGCCTAAGGAACAGAATCGTGAAGGAAACTTTAGGCCAAGCAAAGAGTCAAACCTGGTTTTCCTCAGCTGTACGCTATTGCCTTAATGCCTGAGCTGACCTTCCTCCCCCGCAACTTACAAGTGATATGTAAATGAAAATAAAAAAATCTAAATGGTGATTATTGAAATGTTCATATCTTGACATCTTCAGAGCACAGAGAATTCTCTCTGCTATTTCTTGTTCCCAGTCTTGTAAATTTAGGGGCTGAGACTCCCAAATCCTCGCTTTTTTACACACGAGAAAGTTACTGCCTGCTCTTGATTCGGCGTTCTTATCTTGAACCTTTGGTAAGTGTGATCCCAGGGAGGTGAAAGTTAACACTGGAAAAGAAGAAGAAAATTCCCTGTAAACTAATCTAAAGTGTTTAGGGCTGCCCAGAAATTCAGCGTTTTTAAGGTTCTTGATGAGATGGATTTCTGAAAAAAGGCAGGTGGAGTGTCATAGGTGAATTAATTTCAAACATGGCCCTGCATGGAGAAATGACCACTACCTGTATAGTTGTATATGCACACACACACACACATTGTGCATTTTTTGTTTTTCATATATTAAGCCTGAAACCAATTTATGTTATTGTATTAACAATTTGAAGTAAGTTCATTTAAAATCACAGTATCTGGACTTGTTGAGGCAAGGGTGAAGTGTACACTCTCATTCGTAGAAGCAAGTCATTTCATTAAAAATGTTGTGTGATTGTAGTTATATTTGTCTTAGCCTTTTCCCTTTACTAACAGTTTAAAAGAAGGAAAAAGAAAACAATTTGTCTTGAAGACAATCCAACCTGACACAAAAGACTGTAAAAACTTGAAAGATGGTCTAATGTGGAAATACATATTTCAACAATTTGTAAATTGTGCATTATATACTCAATGAATAATTGTGGTCTGTTTACCAAGTATGAATGCAGACAATTGTTAATGTACTATCATGTCAGTCCATGCGACAGAGACATTATATTGTTGATACAAAAATGCACATTGAAGAAACAGTACCAAAGAAATAAATACATGCCCCTGTTCAAGCATTAATAAAAGAGCTGTTTTAATGTTGTTAGAGGTTGGAAGAAGTGTCGTTTTGAGGCAACTGAAACTTTTAAGACTCCATTCCCTGAACGTATATTATAAGAGTGCAAAATGCATTCACATATGATGTGTTGTTATCTTGTCTGTCTCTTTTTCTAATTCCGTCTTTTGATGTCATTTAAAAATGGCTAGGGGAGTGTTTTGAAGGCTTGCAAAAAAAAAAAAAAAGCTGCTCTCATTTCCAAGACAAGTCTTGCTATGAAGTCGCAGGAATAAGTTTGGGTGAGTTATTGCAAATCCTTTAAGAAAATGGGAATACACAGGCTATAACAGCTCTATTTAAAATAGAAAATCTACTTTGTGTGTGTGTGTGTGCGTGCGCGCGCGTGTGTGCAGGCAAACATGGCATTCAGGAGAGTGAAATGAAATGAGCCAGAAACTTCTCACATTTTCCTGGCATCTGTGGCGTGTCGCCATATGAGAACCATATGACTGCTGGCAGATTGGCATGTCAGCTCAAGCATGTACAACTTGACCTCACTGAGCTCTGTGTTTATCAGTTTATAACAGGAATATTGATACAATTTTAGCTGCAGTCTTTCTGCACAAGGACACTTCATCCTTTCACAGTCCTAATTCTCCTTTGCTAAAATGACAGCACCTTGTTTTTGAAGTTGCTTTTCCACTTGGGGAAAAAAAAAGCAAAGGCGGCAGAAGACAGCAGAAAGCCGTTCTGTGTGCCAGAATGATGTTTCATTCATTGTTTTGTTAACTGTGAAGTCCTTAGTGGAGTTTGTCATGGGATTGCCTGGCTGACTTGTGCTGTCTTTGTGGCTGAAAATCACAGCAATATTAAAGACAGAGGTGGAGACAAAAATCTGGATTGTTGTTAAAGGTGAAAATCAATGCTGAAGTATATCTGCACAGAGCAGACTATTGTCCCAGTGTTTATTCACTCAGAAGAAGGATAAAAGGATAATACATAAAAATGTGGATGGGCAGGTTTTCACCTCAAGTTGGCTTTAGATGTCCTGATCTCCAAATGAGTGGAAAATAAGCATATATGCAGTTTCCACAAGTCATGTATATGCAGTTAAATATCAGAATGGTGGACGTGATATAAAATCTGAGACAAATAGCTCTCCATCAAGAATGAGAAACTGGATAGAAGTGTAATCATAAATCTGAGTTTGCTTCGAAAAATCAGACATCATACAAACTTGTCTGGCTGTTTATGGCTGGGTGAGAGTTGATAACAGTGAAATGATGTGGGTACAGCCCGACCATGATCTGAATTGCAGACAGAAATAAAAAGTACAGAGAATACTTCTGACCATACAATTTCATTTAAACTGCCTTCGTCACCATAATTTCCTTCCAGAATAAGAGTATGTCTTTGATCTTCAAGCACTTAAACATACACTATGACTTGTTCCACTTAACAGCGTGGAAAGATGTTGTAATGAACATGCATCGCTTCACATTAGTGTCTCCAACTGCACTCACACCATCTTTCAGAAATAACATTATTCATATCTGCTTAAGCTTCCTTGAAGGTTAAGCTTTAAACTGCTGTGATTTTCTAATTTTCTCTATACTGGAAACTTAATTAGAATTTCTGAAGTTAAAACTTTCTCACCCACTGTCTTGACCAGAAACATTATAGAGATGGTACTATAATGACTAGTTCCTTTGTAAGGACTGGCATGAAGGGTAGATGCAAAAGCAGTGAAAAACACTGGCAGGAAATTAATTAGATAATGTCCTGAAGACAAAGAAAATTAGAGCAATTTTTCTTGTTAATTTTTTAAAAAAACTAGGACCTGAAAGAAAGTGATACCTAAAATTTCAGTTCCCTGAGAGACAGACTATTGGACACTATGGGATACAAAGAAACATCCTGCCACATGCAACTATGTAACTCTATATAACTCAGGTAGGCAATCTGTGGTGATCAAAATTTCCATTTACAATATCCTTGAGGGAATTTTTCAGAAAGTCTAAAATATTTGGATGTATTTTCCAGAATTTAATTCAACAGTCTTTTCACACTGATGGATTGGAAGAAAGAGAAAAATAGAAATAAAAAAGGGAGGGACAATAGCTCTGTTCTGCTGACAATGCAGAGCTATTTATTTCTAGTTTGTTTTGGCAGGTGACGTTTGGCCAGCAAATCTAATATTGTGGTAAGGCCAAACGTTTTTGAGTTTACCCGCCTCCACATGAGGTATGAAATTTAAAAAATTTAAAGTTTCAGAATGTTTCATGCATGATGTACTCTGATTTATTTTTCATTATCCTCTGTAGTCTGACTCTCTGCTGATAGCTTGAGAAAACTTGCCATATCAAATTACTGCAAAAAGATGTCCAGTCTCTGGAAATGAACAATGAGCAACATCTATTTGACAATTGTCTTTTATGTTGGCCGAGACGTACTCTGTCAAAAGCACCACTGTGGATCGATGATGACATCTAAAGGGGCAAAGTGTATACTCAGAAAGACCACTGAAAATCAAATACGATCACAAAATCTCATGGATGTGTCAATTCATGAATTTACACACACATTTGCACTGTTGCACACTTGTATTCAGACTTGAGAACACATTGATGTTTATGGGTGGGCTAGACTGTCTCCAAAATGTATATATGGGTCTGTGATTCTTTTCCTCTATTAGGAAAAAAAAAAAGATTTGCAACTTCAGCCAGACTTTCTTACCATGCTTATTTTATATGTATGTAATTTATTATTTTGAATGGTAACTAAAATACATTGAGAAGTAGTAAGAATTGAAAGCATGCCTGTGGTTCATGATGGTGATATGCACTTTTAAGGAAAGGTAAAACCACTTCTGAACATCGAGTGCATCTTAAGCCATGGGCACCAAATAATCAAATTGTAGTAATCTGGAGAGAATGACATAAATCTGCATAAAAAAATATAATAGATCTTACAGTTGTTACAGTATAAACTTGATGAAATGGTAGATTCATACATGAAGAAGCAAAGCCCCTCATCATTAAATAGTACTTAGTGTAAATGGACCAGTCAAGCTGTTTATGCCTTTTTGTTTCTTTTCATAGAAGTGTAGTGGGGGGTGCTTAAGTGTATGATTCTGAAGGCAGGGAAAATCATTTACTGCAGCATGTGGACAGGTTTGAGTGAGAGCAGATTTCCATGCAGGAATGAAATATGAGCCAGGGAAAACACCCCTTTTTGAACACACTCACAAGCCCTGATTACATGGCCCACAGCTGGAGTTAATCCAGATTCCTGTTTAATTAAATAGTAGCAGGCGTTCTGCTGCATTACATCAAAATGCACAAGGGTGACATGGAGGTGAAACGCAAAATGTGATATCCACCTCTCTTCATTGTTACTGAGAAAACATAAGATTTATTTAAAATATTTTAATGAAAATCTATTAACTGGGGAGGATAAATTCTAACTGCATAGAGAAATGTATGTGATAAAGTGATAGCTTGGTACTAACATACCAAATTTTGTTATTGAATAAACTCTGTATCAAATAACCCATGCTATAATTTGCTGTGAGAAAATCCATCATATCCTGGGCCCACATTGTCAACCTGTTTCTGAAAGAATAATTCAAACTTTTTTTTTCCTTCATAGCAATAAGAAGAGAAACTTCAGCTGAAGGATCTCGATATGAAAAAATCAAGATACGCTGTCCCATTTTAAAGCTGGGCACTTAGTTATCCCATGTGCAGGACCTATCCTTCAGCATCTATCTATCTACCTATCTGTCTGTCTGTCTGTCTATCTATCTTCAGCTGTTTCACAGGTGAGAGTCGGAAATTTCCTCAGTCTCTGGGGACTAGCAACTCATCTATAATTCAAGTTGAGTGAGATGTGAAAGGCACCATCCAAGGTTAAAAGGTATGATAGAAGTAACCAGGTGAGAACTTTCTTACAAACTTAAAATTGATATATGTGTTCTACTTCTCCCTAGAAAGAAGAGCTTTTCTTTATTAATCTGTTCACCTGTGGCACAAGTACCCTGATTTCATTGCATACCGAGGCTGCCTGATTTAGAAGACACAGATACTTGGGGAAACACAGACCATAGATATTTCCTTTCATTGAAAAATCTATTTTTTTCCAGCATTTCATCTCATGTAGGAAACAGTAGGGATAGATATTATGGGATTATGCATTTTTATAGCATTGTATGGTAAACATGTCTAGCATCCCTGAAGAAATAACAACCATCACCACCACCACCTTGGTTTCCTCCCGTCATGAAATATAAGGATTGAGTTCTCTTTGTTATTTGGCTGAAGTAAACAGCAAAGAAAATTGTTGACCATAGACAGCAAAGAGGTTCTGGCTCCTTGAAGAGAAAGACAACTATTGGGTGGGTAAGCAAAAAAGTGGGTTAGAGGAGCAACATTTTCCCCACAAACACATGTTGGCCCACTCTTTAAGAAAGATTTCTTTCTATACTTTTCCTTAAAAGCACAAAATGAGAGCAATAAATGAACCTGAATTGCAGACGGTTTAACAGTGATTAAAGTTAAATATTGTCTTTATCTAACTCCTTATTAACTGGTGTAAATCCTTTCACAGATATTACTGAGACAAAAATCAGCAGGATTCAGCAAATGCACAAAACCTTTCTGTGGATATTGAGAGCATTCAGTCACATTAAATAACTTATTTCCTAACAGTATAAGTACTCCTATCTTAAAGAATGAAACACCCTGACTGCCTGCTCATCCTGGCTAGGACATTATTTCCAGTGCAGGCAGATGGCTTAATATGGGTTCTTAAACCTTGCTGTGACATGTCAGAGGCCCATTAGATGAACTATTGGTCTGACCTGGCATGGTTATTCTTATATCCCTTCTGATGTTGCTTATCTTTGTTTTAGCACCATCCTTCTTATCACCTAGGCACATCTTTGAACATGTAAAAACATATTATTTACTTCACATACCTTGGCTGTCCCTATCCCATTGCCCTCCGCTCCATCTCTGGCAGTCTGAACATGCCACCTCTCACCAGAGTCCCTCCATATGTTTCTCCTCAACCCTTGACACCTTTTAACTCTGTGGGAACAACCCTTAAAGACCCCCTTAAAGACTAAAGTAGTAATACATTCCCACCTTTCTCCGCACCTTCCTTGCACAGGCTTGCCACAGTAGCAGGCTTGGCAGGGATGGAAAGGATGGTGATAAATGCATTTAAGGTTTCCTGACATCTAGAAAAAAGAACAGCATTTCAGAGGAAGAGGACTGTTGCTCTAAATTCTGCTTAACATATCTGCAAAATCTTTCCAAGGTACCTGTCTGGTTTCCAAATCCAGCCTCAATTTGCCCCTTTTTCTTCTCTGGTTTTGAAACCCCAGGGTTGCCTCCCTCCCCACACCACCTGGAAGAGGGTCCTGAGAAGTGATGCTTTGCTGCAGGTTTCCTCTCCCAGGCAGCCCATGGGGTCCAGGGTGCAGCTGGCCTCAGTTTGCACTACCTCGCCGGTCCTGGCTCCTGTTTCGCCCTCCCTGATGTTCCTGGCGATGGAGCCATGTTGGAAACATGCTTCTGGGCACCATGCTCTGGGCAGTGCCTTCTAGGATACAAACCACAGGTAAATCATGTGCTCTACAAAATGAAGCATTTGGATCCAAGAGTAGAGGGACATCATCTCCATTTTCTTGCCATTGCAGCCTGTGCAATACTTTATGACATCTAAAAAGGGCAAGGATTTGTGATCACAGCTGCTTCATCTATATGCATTTTGTGTGTGCTCCATGCATATGTAGTGTGTCTGTGGCCAGTCTGGGACTCCCAAGAAGCCCTACAGGGCTCCCATGCTGGCAACATCTCCCATGACAGATAGTGGGGTTTACTGGTGTGGAGGATGCAGGTCACACCTCTGCCTCAGGAAGGCAGGAGCAGGCACGGATGACCCAGATTGGTAAGGCTGTTGTTCTACAGCTCAGTCCTGTCTCCTGGTGCTGCTGGGGGAAGCTTGGAGCACCCTATCTAGTTCATGTTTTCTCATTGCATTGTCATTGGTTTGGGTTTTTTCCTCTCTCTCTGCTTATTTTTGCCCCTTCAGACTATATTTGACCATCTTTATGTCTTTCTCCATGTATTAGTCCTATTTCTTTCCTTTTCCTGCAATGGTCTTATTTTTCCAGTTGTTTGTTTCTTTCTGCACTTTTACATCTCCTTTTCTGCCCAAATCAGAGAACTTAATTTCTTAAGGGAAACAACCCCTTGTTTGAAATCTAAGCTTTTGTTTTGACAGAATGGAGTTTCCTCTCCTCATGGCAACTTCCCTCCTTCCCCCAAATCCAGTTTTAAAAACTATTAGAAACATAGGCCAGACAGGACTAAAAAGAAACCCGGTTTTAATAAAATTTCATTCAGGTTTTGAATGACAAAGTGAGGCTGTGCATTTGACATACTATAAAAAGCATTAAACACCACTATATTATGTGAAAAAGTAACTGCTATTCTTTGTGAAGGTGCCATTTATCAGCATCTGAGGAGGTTATTCAAGTGAATAGATTAACAAACATGAACTAAAGTGTAATGTTTATCAGCTGTCCTGTTTAACTCTAAATAACATAGCGGAAGATGGCTTTTAAAAATGAAATGGCCATCAATCAATACATGTTGCCATTTCACACGAGAGGTTATATATAGCCCTATGGAAACAACGCACACATGAGGTGTGCCACCGGGGGTCACTCCACCAGGCAAAGGAGAGAGGCTGAATCACACGCCTTGGGCAGGCACAGACAAGTACTCTGTCATTTTAATAACGCTCCCACTGCAGAAAATTTCACCAGTTATGGCCATGATGCTTAATTGCTCTCATTTATCTCCCTGGTAAATGATGTCATGGACTTAGAGCTGTTGCACAAATACAACTGGCGAATCAGTAAGCAAACCTGCTATCCACACCGACTGATGAGAGTGGGGGAATAAATGGGAGTCAGAAATGCAGCAAAGGCCTTAACAATGTAGATAGAGGAAATTTAGGACAGCAAAACAGATATTTTATTGCTTTCTTACCCTATTTGTCTGAGACCATCTAAATTTATTGAGCCAATGATAAACTAAAAATACAAACAAAGAAACTGCAAATGCTCTGAGTGCAGAAGTAAGCCTATTTTGTAATGCTGGCTTGAGAGTTTGAGGGGTGACAGTTGTCCTTTGGTCCATCTTCACATAGATGGAGACAGCTGCAAGGCTGTCCAGTGGATCCCTCACTCTGTGCATAGAAGAAAAGGCTTTCAGCTGTATATTTTCCTTTGTAGCGAGGTTTTATTCTTGCATGTGGTAGAAGAATGAAAGCAATAAAGTGAAAAAAGCAGGCAAACAAACCAAAGCAAAGAAAAAGCCCTCCAAATGGCTTTACTCAAGCTGAGTGAACAAATAGAAAAAAAAAAAAACACACCACATTCTTAGCAGTGACTCTGCTTTATCTCCTTAGGGTACAAATCACTGCCATTTCCAAGTCTTTATCTCCCTTGCAGAGGTTACCACCTGCTGTATTTCCAGCAGGTCTGGATGGTGTTGCCGTGGCCTGGCCAGGGGCCGTCAGAACTACTGTGCCCAGGCAGGATGATCTGTGAATGTGCAGGAGATGTGTCCAAGGTGGCTTGTTTTTTGTTTGCTTACTCGTTTGCTCTCCTATATTTCTAGGGGAGGAAACTATCTCTAAAAGGAATCTGTTCTGACAGAGCTCGGCTTTCGGAGCCAGTCTGGACTTCTCATCTCAGCTGCCCCTTAATGGGGGGAAACATGAGAGGGCTGTTAATGTCCTTCTTCCTAGAAATCCTCCTTTCCCAGGCTCAGGGATTAAAAGGCTGGAGTTTGACAATTAGAGAAAAGTTGCCCAGTCTCCGTTAACCTTTGTGCCTACAAGGGCAGAAAGCAGCAGGGCTTTACAAGTCTGAGCGCGCTAAAAGTGGTCATGCGAGATGATGGGAGTCTTGGGGCGTCCTGTGCCGCTTCATGCAGGAAATTAGGTGATTATTAGAAATCAACTTCCTGGGAATTGCTAGGTTCCTCAACACAGGATAAAAAAGATGAAAGCTCCTTTAAGGAAAGCATAAAGGGAGTGAGAGAGGCAGAGCGTGAGCAGAGAAAAGCCAAGGGGCTTCTGCAGGGCCAGAAGGAGGTAATCGTCTATGTGAGCAAATGAGAGGTAGAGCGGGGAGGAGGATCGATGACCCTACAGCAAAGCCAGGCTCCTCAGGCTGCTCCTTTTTCAGAACAGTTTGTTTCTCTATTATTCCATTGCTTTCTGAGCTAGGGAAAACAATTTTTAAAAATGCTCCCTGTTTATGGCATGGCTTTAGATTTTTTTTTTTTTAAGGTCTTACACCTCTATCTGGAGCACTCAAACTGCCGGTGGGCAGATAGCTTGCCACTGCAGCGCTGAGAGACTTCCTCAGCAGAGTTCACAACTGCGGCTAACAGTTTGGGTGGTTCTACTAAAAATACATTACACCTGGAGATACTTGATGACTCTTTTCCCAGAGCTGATGAAAATTACTGTTACTTTTTTGAAGGGAATTTTCAGGAAGTGTTAAAAATATCTATAATAAGAGAAGTTGGCTTTAAATGCAATATTCACCACAGCTTTGAACTGTTGGTAAATCCAGTTTTCTTCCTACAATATCCCCATATTTCTTTATGGAAATAACTTCACACAGTTGGAATCTGTGAGAAAGAAGGTGATACGGGTCATGAAATGATACCAGATTTTAATTTCTACTGTATGAAATTCATAACGTGCAGGATCTCAAACAGCAGCTAACAAGTTCGATTGTATTCTTAATATAGACTCTCAAACCCTTTTATGATTAGACATTGACTTTTCCTACGTGAAAGCACAAAAGGTTCATGCTGTGTGGGAAGTTCAAGGCACCCAGGTTACAGGGTGTAAAAATAAGGAGAAACGGGATTTTTTTTCCATTTTAGAGTCCTTTTAAAATGTTGGAAAAACATTTCAAGCCATTTCAAAACCAGTGTTTTTGAAACGTTGGTAGCATGATAAACTATTCAAAAAATTTATGGAATGAAATCTTTGTTTTTAAAATGGTTCTCACTGGTGTTAAAGAAAATTGTAAACCGAGAGGAACTAATTATTACAAACCCACAAATTCAAATTTGTGTATAAAAATCCTGAAGAAAAAGACTTCAGTTTGTTCCACAGTATCTTTAAAGCCTTTTAATTTTCCTAAGTGAACAATTTGGTAAAAATAATGCAACTTTACAAAATGCTTCAGTTTTGCTGACACAAATTTGTAAACATTTCACACAGGCATCTGTGGTAGGGACAGGCACTTGGTCTGTGAAGGGCTAGGGATTTACTAGGAGCAGAAGACTGCAGTAAAAGTAGGGAATAGAGACAGGAAAGTCAAGAAATGACTGCACAAGTCAGAGAGAAAATGGAAAATTGGAAAACTGGAAAATGGAGAAACTAAGACAAAAGTCAATAACATGAAAGGAGAAAACAGCTGAGATGAAGGAGCTATTGAGAATATGAACCATAGATGGAAAGCCAATGAATTGCATTGGCATTGTGAGAGAAGCATCAAAAGCCTTTAGGAGAAAGACATTAAGAAGCAAAAGAAGCAGAAAAAAAGACCACGGTGGGGCACTGGTGACAGATCAGAAAGCAGACCTGCAAGACAGTGGGGCTGTGAAAGAAGCGAAATACGATATAGAGGTAGCGGAGAGGGTATGGAATGACAGCTGGAAATGTCTGTGCAAGCCAACTGCCCATACGTGTTCCACAATAACACATATTCATTTATTCACTCTGGGTGAAATCCTGGCTCAGTCGCAGACCGTGGGAATTTTGCCATTGACTTCACTAGGGCCAGGATTTGCTGGTTTTGGTTTAGTTCCACAAACAGTGTCTGTCTCATTTTAAGTGCAGAAAGATGTTTAAAAATTAAGAAGAAAATGAAGTTTGCAAATCAATAATGCCATTACTTGAAAGGTCGGACCAGAGCTACAGAAACCCCTTGCTCAGAAACTAGTTGGGTGGGCAGCTTCTGAATTAGAATTAACGAATTAGAATAGAATAGACTATTTCAGTTGGAAGGGACCTGCAACGATCATCTAGTCCAACTGACTGACCAATTCAGGGCTGACCAAACGTTAAAGCCTGTTGTTAAGGGCATTGTCCAAATGCCTCTTAAACACTGACAGGCTTGGGACATCGACCACCTCTCTAGGGAGCCTGTTCCAGGGTTTGACCACCCTCCTGGTAAAGAAAAGCTTCCTAATGTCCAGTTTGAACCTCCCCTGGTGCAGCTTTGAACCATTCCCATGTATCCTATCACTGGATACCAGAGAGGAGACACCAGCACCTCCCTCTCCACGTCCCCTCCTCAGGAAGCTGTAGAGAGCCATGAGGTCACCCCTCAGCCTCCTTCTCTCTAAACTAGACCAGCCCAAAGTCCTCAGCTGCTCCTCACAGGACACGGCTCCCAACCCTTTCACCAGCTTTGTTGCCCTCCTCTGGATGCATTCAAGGACCTTCACATCCTTCCTAAATTGTGGGGCCCAGAACTGCACATAGTACTCAAGGTTACTCATGCCTGTGCCTAGAAATGGTGATAAACACACCGGCCACCGGCCATTATTGTTGTGCTTATGTATGGCTGTACAATAGGCATAAGGTATATTCTTCCCTTCTTCTATTTTTATGTTCTGCAAGAAAATTTCCATTAATGTGAAATTTCAATAAAAGTTGCAAAGAAATATTTTAGGTTTTTTTCTACTCAATGTGTAGGTAATATATAGTAATAAAGGAGTGAATTTTTAATAACCTGTGATCTAAGTATAGTTTTATGATAAGTGAAATATCAATGTTATATTTTAAACTAAAGGAGTCAAATCTTGATCTTTTGGAAAGCAATAGGGTTTCTTAGCTGGGTTTCAGTGAAGTTGTTCTTGATGCCTAAATAAGTATCACATGGGAATATTAGCATAACCAAGGAGGATATTATTTGATTCAAAATATAGATACATTATATACCAAATGATATCATGCAAATAGAGCTGCTTCGGGTGTTATCAGGGTAATGATGTTGTAAAACATTATTCCTGACTGGTAACCTTATCTTTCACACCCTTTGCAAGATATCTAAAATGCCATATTAAGAGAGTTTTAAAAATAAATGATTTCTTCCACTTCCTGAAGTGAAGTGCTTTTCATCAGAGCATAAATTCAGCATAAAAATAAAAAGAAACCTTTGCAATTTTTCTGCAAAATTAAACACTGCTATCTGAACCACTGACAGAAATATATTTACATATTTCAGGCTAAAGATCTTTTGTAAATGTTTAGTTACCACATTCAAACCTTTCAACACTTCTCCCAAAATCACATTATTCTTATGAAGAGACAACAAGAAGTCAAAGAATAAAATGTAAAAAGCTCCACTTCAATAATATGAAGGTTGTGAAATGAGCTGACAGCATCCAGGAAGCTCGAAGTTATGGCTGACAGTCTGGCCTTCACTCATGCTGTGTGAGAAACGCAAATGGCACTAACGCATGTTAGCTGAGCTCGAAATTTGAACCCCTCGGCCCATCACTCCTTCTCTATTTGAATTACAGGAGCTATTGTTTTGAGGTCTGATTTTCAAACTTGGCTTCGGTGTTGCTGTTAGAAGGTGTGTGTGGCACTTACTTACACACAAAATAAATGTCTGGTCCTAAAGCTCTGTTTTGTCCAGGCACGTGCTGGTGCAGCAGCCAGGACGCAAGATGTTGGTTACAAACATCATTGATGTCTTTCTGCAGGCTTCAAAGGCTTCCGCAAACATGCAACAGCTTGCTGTGCACCTATTCAGAAAACATTTGCTTTACCTGCTTTCTATCTTTTACCCCTGCTATAGTTTATTGGCCTTTTATGCATTTCTAACTTGTAACACTCAATAAGGATGACACTTAACAAGCAGAGTACACCATATTTGTTTAAAACCTCTGGGGAACTCAGAGATGACCTACAGGTGAAATCTATTCATTTCTAGGAACTGGTTGACACCTGGGACAGAGAACACTCCCTGCAATGGCTCCTTTCCCAAAACCGGCTCTGGTCGTGCTTGGGGAAAATAACTGCATTTTGACATCTTATGTAGCCAGCTTAAAGGAAGCAGGACAGACTTCCACTCATGCCTTGGGAATTTTAAGAGTAGAAATAAGTTCCCTGAAAACTGAGTAAAGCAGCTTTTACTAGTCCACAGCCTAAGAAATCTCTCTTGCCCTTCCTAACGTACCACCAAGAACACTGTTTCAGGTAAAAGAAACAATTTTTTAAAGTGTTCAAATCCCACTATACCTTTTAAAAATAGAGTTTAGACTGGGCAAGACAGACAAAAGCCCGTGTCTATCTTATAGCATTTCTTTTTTCAAAACTAGTGATCAAATATCCAATACCTGTAACCTATAAATCCGAAGGATTCCCCGCATTTTAGTAGAAGAAAGGTGTCTGCAGGATTTTGATGGTCACTTTCTCTGAATGCTCTGAACGCTTTAGCATTGCTTCCGAAGTTACTGTGTGCTGAGCAGTTTCGATAAGAGTGAGCCTTGACAATGTTCACCAGTTCTTGTGGGATAACACTTCTGTGACCCCTATTTGTGAAACCTTCCTGCCCATTCCTGACAATGTCTCCTTAATAAACCTGGGCTTAAACAACTAGTGGAAGGTGCTGGTAGAAGAATAATAATATTTTGTAAAAAACCCAACCAACCAACTAACCAACCCCCACACTAGAGGAGGTATTTAAAAAAATTAGAACATCTGAGATAAAAAGGTGTAGAGAACATGACAGTCTGTCAGTAGAAGTCTGAGCTGATAAAGCCAGCAGTTTGTTGAAATGTAACGGCCCTCTACTAAAATGCTAGGAGAGTAACAAGGCACCCATGCAAAAAAAAAAAAAAAAAAAAAAGGCTGAATGAACATTTTAATTAACTCGTGTGCAATTTTAATTAAAAACATAATGTGTCAGGAAAATGAATAATGCCTTGGGGCAATAAAATAGCTAGATTTTCTGTTCAGTCTTCTGCTTCATATCTTTTATGGAAGTAGGATATTATTGTTAAAGGGAAAAAACCACCCTCTCCAGCCTCTCATCCCCTCTCCCCACACATCCAACCAAGAACACATAACGTAACAAAAACCAAAGGCGTGGACAAAAGGAACAGGATTAAATCAGAATATGGTACAAGATATTCTGTGTTGCCATCATGTTGGTTGTGCCACAACTGCTTTGGCTTTTAACACAAAAACTTTGACCTTCAACTCCAAAGTCAGTGGTTTGGTCTTAATAAAGTATGCTCAGAAAATGTAGATGCCCCCATTTTTTTGAGTGAAAACTTGAAATGTCTGAGTATTATTAGGCCTCGATGAAGAAGTGGTAGTCTCCGCCCTTTACAGATGAAGCCATTTTAAACCATTGGGATTCTGTAACCTGAGATACCAGAAATCACACAACTTTTTAAATGAGAAAAATAAAGCTTTCAAATATTAGAAAGGAAAAAGAATAAAATTAACCAAGGGGAACAAAAGTTGAGGAAAGTTAACTTTTCCCCAAATGGAAAATGTGGAATGTCCAAACCTATTTATTTCTTTTCTTTGCCCAGATACCGCTCAGCCCTCACTGAAAGAGATTTGAAATTCTAGCAGCTATAGCATAGCTTGGGGCAAAGGCAGGGTCACAAGCACCATCGTGTAACACATTTTAAAGGCTGTCAGAGATGTTTCTTCAGTCTCTGTGTCCTCAGCAGTCCCAGAGTTGCTGGCTTGCTGCAGGGACCTGCTACCTGGTCGTACCTTTTCTGTGGCTCACATCATTTTGACCGTAAATCACATCTAACCTGTGAGAAGGCTGTTTTCCTTAATGCACTCTGAAAGCATATGAAGCTTTGTGTGCAAACAGTCCTGGGCCATATCCAGTCTGCAGCAGATTTTGCAGAGCTCTGGTCCCATGGGCTTCCACGGGAAGTCCTGACACCCAGGGTCTTCTCTAAACGCCCCATATGTATTTAAAACCCTAAATTTAAGCTTCTAACTTTGAAATCCTGGTACCAGTTGTAAGCAAAGTTTCTGATCTGATTTTCCTTTTGCTCATCTGAGAGCAAGCAGGAAAAGAAAGTGCAATGCTGTGACGAGCTGGTGCCCATGGGTGTCCGGGAGAGAAGTGCTGCCCACAGATAGTGCAGCACAGGCAGCACCAGCGACCACTCGCAGTCTGAAAGCTGTCTGCTCCGTGACTTTGGGGCAATGACTGATTTGGAAGTGGAGGTAGCAATAGTGAACTTGGGCAGACACTTTGAAAGCAAATGTTGTTTCTCAGCACTAAGTACCACTGCTAGAAATGAAGCGAAAGTCCCTGCGGGAGCTGCACATAACAAGCGGATCTTACAGCTGGCAATGAGCAGCCCATTCCCCAGACTTTGCATCAGCATTTGCTTGCACGTTAGCAAGCACAAAGGAAGCCCTAATCCAAACCCCACAACTTTTATTCACATGAGTGACAAACCCCTTCGTACCGTGGCACTGCCAAAAGCAAGTATTACGTTGACGTTAATAACCAGTGTCTGAAATGAAGTGAAAGATTGCTGTTCAGGCTCTGTAAGGAGCAACACTGACAACCAGCCCAGATAGAGCATCATAACACTGATGTGCTGCTTTTGTTGGACCCTGCCAAAAGAGATAATGGTGAGTAGTTGTAGCACTTTCTTTTCTGCACTTTTTTTTTTTTTTTTCTTGAGTGGGATTTGGGTAAGCAAAATATAGGCAATTGGAATGGGAATTTTGGATTCCTGGATGGGATTTTTGGATTTGGTAGGCAAATCCTGTAACAGGGCAGGATTTATACAGAAAAGGAGTGGGCTCTAAGCTGATTCCTAATTTCTTAAGCACTGTTTACTGTGTCGCTCCACCAGTTACCTGAATATATTTATTGATAAGTTTGCTACAAGAAAGGCATTGAAGCAGTCTGTATTTTAGGCCTGTGACAGGCACTGGATTTTTATTGTCACAATTATTATTGCATCTATGCTGAGTACTTACGCCCTACCCACTGCTAAGACATTTGAACACAACCTCAGACCAAGCTCTTCAGCCACAATTAAACCCTGTTTCTGTCTTTAAGTACTTTGATTCCCAAGATGAAGTATGAAAGTCACAGAAGAGTCTTTACCATGCTCCTGCCTATTTAGTGTAGGGCTTCCTGGTTAAAGGGAAAACATCTGTGATTTAGCAGCGGTGAGTGACATGTTTGGGGGTGATGCCCCTGGGTGCCCTTAGCATGGACACCTGGAGGGGCAATGCCTGGTCTCTTGCCTTCCTCACGCCCTGCCAAAGCTGTGGTCCTCTTGTGCCGTCCCCTCCTCTGGTCTCACTGTTAGGGAACATGGCCGCAGCCAACACAGGAATGATCATATGTTCTCCAGGGAATGATGGACATTTCAAAACAAGTATTGAAGATTCAAAAATAAGTCAGTTTTTCAACTGGTTTGTCTTACAGAAATAAAAATAGTGGGGTCTTTCGTACAGCTCTGGCTTTAATGGTGAGTTCAAGAATCACAAATGAGTCTGATCTGTCCAGTTTTCTTTTTTGCCTGACACCAAATTCACAAACGTTCAGACAAAGTACCTTCCCCTGCCCAAGAGTGTCCCACAGCTCACGTCCCATATGATTAATGGATTTGCTTTGGACTCGGGGAGAAATTTCTGCTAGCTGCAGACTCTCTGAAACCCTGGTTAAGTGATTTTTTTCTCTCTGCCTACCTGTAAGGTAGCGAGCATAGCACTTCCCCACCTCACAAGAGTGCTGTGAGGATGGATCAGCTACAGGGTCCTCACACCCCCAGCACGGTGGAGGGACATAGACAGACAGGAGAGACACAAGTGCAGTGGGGCCATATCTGCCTGAGTCCCCAGATAACATACTTTTCTTGTAAAATCTTCCTGGTCCATTTAATTTTCTCTTCCTGGTCCATTTAATTTCCTTAAATTGTGCCATCCCTCCAGCTTTCCCCTGTCAGTTGGTTTTTTTTCCAAGGAACTCCCCACACTTGTTGAAGGGTCATGGATCCGCATCAAAGCAACAGCATGGGAGTCCCTCTCAGGGTAAATGTTCAAGGATGAAGAGTTGGGGTATTTCATGGTGAGTTTGTTTCCTCCCCAGGGCAGGCGGGGGGGGGGAGGCTCATTGCACAGCCTGGTGCCCACCCTGCAGAAACGCCTCTGCCGCTGGAGCGGTAACGGTGTCAGCTGCACCCTCAAGCATCATCTCCACATCACCACCGTTCACAGGCCAAACTCAAAGAGCCAAACCAAGTCGTGGGTTTTAGTCATCTAGAAAACAGTGGAGGGCTTGCTACAGAAACCTGCAGCGTTTAGAAATTTAACAAATGGGAGGTAAGGATCAGCCTACAAACACGAGCCTCTGAGGTCACTGCATTTACACTGCATGTATACGTCTTCATTCACTTAAAACACTGAAATTCCTGAGTGCAAAGTTGTAATGTCTGTTTTCCAGAGCCTGAGGGGAAAACCTAAATTGATTTTCACTGTACAGAAAATTCCCTTGCAAGAAATGCCTTTTTAATGCCTCCTCAGACCTGTTTCTTGTCTTTTCCCCTTCTTGTTTCTCATCAAATTATAAGCTATAGCACATCTAATAAATAAAAAGTATAATTCCAGGTTGCATGCACTATTGCTGAAGAAATATGTTTTAACAATAAGCCTGCCATTTATGTTTACTTCTCATAAATGAGCTTGCTTTTGTCATTGCAGGAGCGCCCACAATAAGAGTTAATTTTATGCAAATTCTGGAGAATATTCCAGTTTAATTATTTTTTTCTCCCCCCCCGCCAGTCATTCACTTGATTCTAAGACTGTCATTCACTGAAGGAATAGTAACACACCATTTGATTTAGGAGAGCAATCACAGTTCACGTTTCAAATCCTGAATATTCACAATAAGCTGAGACAAATTATTACAGAATTATTCATCAAATTGCTTTGAATAACAACTAAATGCTGTGGAATTATGGTCTGAACGCAGACACTTCACAAAGGGGCACAAATACAGTAAAAGGAATTAAATAAATTCTTTGGTGCTAATTAGGGTTTAGACTGTTATACTCCTGGATCCTTTGAGCAGCAAGTTACTTTGTAACTTATCCCATTGATTTCAGTGCAATGATCTGTACTGGTATGATTTGCAACATAAAGATTTTGCCACGGAAATGGCCGAGCAATAGAAAATAAAAGTAATTTGATAGCTTGACCCAGTATCTTTTTTTCTGGCCATAGGCTAGAAGGACCTGAAAAGATGTACTTATTCTCATGAGCCAGAAAGCAAATTTCTTGGCTTGCCTCTCTGAGTCTGTTTACAAACTTACAGCAAGCATTAAGGAGTTGAAATTTGTCCACCGAATATTGCACCCCACTCTTGTCATTCCTCTCTACACTTAGCCACCCTTAGAGGTCTCTGAAAACCTTGTCTGTAGGTTGGCTGGGATGCCTGATCTGCATCTGTGTATATAAGGGACATGGTGCCTCTGATGAGAGCAGGGTTGTGTCCCCTAGCTACAGGGATTTGTACCGCCTGAACTGAGCAGGCAGGGACTGAGCAGAAGCTCCAGAAGGCTAATTCCAAATACTGGCTGACAGTTTCTCTCAGTTCCTACTTACATCACTTTGGTTAAAACTATTAAAACCATTTATTTGTATTTTGCTTAGTAAGGATTTGCCTGCATCAAAACCAGAGCCAAAATTCAGCTGGGCACATTTGTTTTGGTAGAAGTCCACACGGGGACACTGCTGCAATAAATGTGCCTGCTTTTGAGACAGATCAGGACTGAAGTGCAATAAAAGTACCGCTAGTTGCAAAATCAAAATTTTTCATGGACTTCTTCAAGAGGTACAGATATAGTTTACAGTCAAATTAAGTAACTTGTTCACAGGTTCCATATAGACAAGCTCTATATCATTTTATAGCCTAAATATAAAATCTCATTTCTAAAAGCATTCCCTGACAAGTCATTCCCCAGCACTTTAGAGTACCAAACAACAGACTTACCTGCCTACATATCTGCTGAATCACCTATGGTACTGAGGCCTGACTGGCAGTTAAATGATGTTTAGCAGAGCTTTTCCTCCTGCATAACAGAGCTCTCCCTTTCTGTACCTGCCAGCCACTTGCCTACTGGTCAGGGGTGGGAACATCAGTGAAACACAACCCTCTCCTCTGGTTTGGGGGCCTAGAAATTATTCGAACCAGTGTTGTAAACCAAAACTGCTCATAATAAGCTTTTCTCACCTGATTTCTCCCAAAATGCTTACATCATGGCTATGAAATGGCTTTTAGTCATGATACAAATATGGCAGCACTTGACCTTCCAGGTTATGTGGTTATTAGTCTTTTGCAAAACTTTTATGAACATGGTGACTATGAATGGACCCAAACATAAGTGAAAGAGACGCACATACCCTTTACAAGGAAGTTTCATGCCTCTAAGAGAATGCAGATCATCTTGACTTTTGTTCTATAGATCCTTACAAATGTTTTGCATGACAGTTTAAACTTGTGAAGCATAAAATTTTACCTAAAAATGGAGGGGACTAGATCATTTACAGACAAGTATTTGCATACAGTACCTAATTTTTGTATATAGAACTATCAGCACTGGAGGTCTATAAATACTTATGTGTTTGCAAGTACATAAACAGTATCTACCATTATTTTGACCAGCATATGTATATCAACCTTCTTGACTCAAGGTATCAACTAATCCTTATAGGATTTATCCCTTCTGCACTCAACATTTCCAGACTGTCCAGGTAAGCTTCATGGGTTGACAATATGGTGTCTCAAAGCTCCTTCAGAGAAGATGTCAATCTTAAAATTAGTCTGCAGCAAAATGAAAAAATAGTGGCCTTGCAACAGCAAGCAGCAGCAAGCTCTGCCCATCCCTCTTAAATTTCCCGGTACAGCAAATACACATTGTCAAGAAAAAAAAAAAAAAGAACTTTTAAAAAATTCAGAGGAATGAGGTTTGCATCCATCATTAATGTTCTCTGTTGCAGATGCAAAGATAATTAATGTAATCTAACACATCTTGAGGTAAACTAATGTGCATAGAGATATAAACAACAATTCCAATCTTTTAAAGAGTGCAAATCTGGTGCTTATTAGAACAGTTCATAATCACTCCCATTTCAAGTTCTGCATGAGAATATGCTGTAATGAGGAATTTAAAATCTTCTAATTAGACATGATTTTATAAAACAGACAGATAATTAAAATGCTGAGGGTTACACAGAGAAAGATGAGAAAACACTGTAAAACAGACAGAAAGGAAGAAAAAGGGTATAAATAAAGAAAAAAATAAATAAAAACCATCACTGATGTATCAGATTTATCCTACAAAATTTGAAGTGTATGGCAGTTTTAGATTTCACAGTGCCAAAAGCTACTATCAAACATTTTTTATAAGGTTACGCTAGCATAGGTAGATTCATACTGACAATTTTATTTGATTAAAGGATGCTTACTAAGCCCTGGGGGTTATTTTCTTATGTTTTAGCACTGTAGAATGGGAAATTGTGGTCTATAGACCATAGCTGTTAAAACTGATCAAAGCACATAGATAATAGTTCTTAGCTGTAGAGCCATTGCAGAGCTATTTACCCAGATTTGTATTCAGTGAGAGACTGGAGCAAATAAAAAATTTTTTCGATATATTTTAAAGAAGGAGGGTGATCTGCTAAAAGACAGGAAGGGGTAAGAAGTTGATTCTACAGTAAGCAGTTCTTCCTCTTCCACCACACAGTGTGGGTGACAGGCGGGGTGCTGCAGGCTCATTTATTCCCTGGCAATACACGGAAAACACTCTGCAGAACAGTCTGTTTGAGGATGAAAGTGACAGAAGATGACTAACCCTTCTTAGCAGGATACATTGCACCCCAAGAGAAGGGTGGTCCTATTTCCTTCTTTTTAATGCATTTAGGAAGATGAGTTCATTTTACCTTCGTGGTTTTAACAGAGACATTTTAAAAGGCTCGGGAATGAAACTTTAACTGGGAGACTCATTTTGTTTTGTGTTGTCACTGAACCAGCTGATTTTCCCCAACGGTTTAAGCAATTTCCAGATTGTAACAGGGGATGCCACACATTAGCTAGATACCGAGCAAGCGCCTATCCAAAGAGTCGGTGCATTTCCAAATGCTCCATACCAGTGGGAGAAATTCAAGGAAGTACATATGTTGCTTCTAGTTTCCACAATATTTTGGGTGTGACTGACTAGACTCATATGTTCCCGTATTTCACCAGCAGATATGTATTGGACTCGGAAACAATTCCACACTATCAATATGAAAGTGATGTGTGAAGCCAAGCACATTATTACTTAAGATCTTGCCAACTACCCTTGATCAATAGATGAAGGTCAACACACTCAAACACATATATCTATTTCTGATCAACCAGTTCTAGCCGCGTAGCTGGGAAATTGTTTATCAGTTAGAAGCTAATCTGCATATATTAAAAGAGCAATGTTCCTCTTTACTGATAAATAAATATCCATCAATGTTGCAAGTAATAATGTTTATTTTGTGAGGAATTATTCAGTCTTGACTAAATCTATGAGTGATAACAAAGAGAAGGCAGTTCAAAACTCATCCAGAAGTGAACTTGTTGAGTAGAAGGATCTTAGCATGATGTTTTGATGCACTTGTTCAGCAAGAAGTGACCAGTATGTCATAGCAGATAAAATCTGCCTTTCTTCTTCCTCTTGCAAATAAAGCTAAAATATTTACTTTCAAAGAAAAGTCTGAAATTTGACTAAAAAGAAAATAATAGCTAAACCAGAACCTTTTAAGAGAAATTAAAATTATATGGGGGAAAGGTTCCTTTCTTTTTTCATTCTGTAGCAGACAAAAAGAGACATTTGACATTACAATAATTTTACTTTTGATAAGGATATGGAATTTCATGAAGCAAAATCACTAGCAACAACTTTTCCCATTTGCAAGCTAGTTCTGACTTGCCATTGTCTTTTCTCTCTTCTCTTGTTGCCTGTACACTGAAGTGATGTCTCTGGCTTCTGGCACTTTCATCTTAAGCTTCAATGGGAATAAAATTCCTATATGGATCTTGTACTGATACTGGTTAAAGTGGAAGCAGCAGAAAAAGCCAGAGTTTTCTACAGGTGCAGCATCATCCAAGGGGTTATTTTACTTTCAGTGGTCAGATCTTGTGGGCTGGCTAGTTGTGTGTGTGACTTCACCAGACTCCATCACAGACAGCAGAAGGGCCATCAGTTTCTGCTCCAGCATCATCACATCAGGGGTGCTCCCTCAGGTCAGCTGTCTTCCTCAGAGATGGGAAATAAAGTTTTCAAAGAAAAATAATTGGTTTAAGCTGGTCAGCTCTGCTTCTCTGCTTGGCTCTGCAGATGCTGCAGCAGAGAAGATGGCTGCAGCCATCACACCATTCTCTTAAGCCTTTGTCCTGTTAGAGTTGATTTTGTGTCTTCACACTTCATTTGAAGTCAATCATTCATGGATGACGGTGAACAGTGAGACCTGCTCACTCCTCAGTATGAGAGGTAGGATTAGTTTGAACCAAAGAGACTCCGTACAGAGAAGAAAGCATGACTTTTAGCAAATAATCAATGCCCAAATTTTTCTGATATCTTGGTAATGGGGGAGGTTTGGCTTTGAAGACAGAGCTGAAAAGAGCATTATATACATTTATGATATGTGTTTTTAATCAAAACTGAGATCAGGAAATTGTTCCTTTACATAACCTTCATGACCTTCAGGTTTGTTAAAAGTGTTAGAATTTATGGACATTGAAATTTTCTGAGGCACTGAGGTAAGGTGATACTTGGTCTGGCTCAGCAGGCTTTGATATGAAGTAACTCGAGGTGTGGGGGAGTGGTCTAACAATGTCATACTTCTTTCTGTCGTAACAGGTGGATTTCCTTGTTTGATTTCTTCATTGAAAAAGTCTTTCTGCCTCAAAGTGCGGAAGAGACTTGCATATCATGTATATCTACTTCCTCTCCTTCTTGCTGAGGTGTACCTACAATGGCCTTTCTAGCAATCCAGGCCACTGTTGTAGTGGCTTGCTATTCCAGCATGCCTTGGTCTAAAAGCAAGTGCCTGAGACCACCCTGAGAGCCATAGTTACCTGCTCTCCAACTTTAACACCAAACATTAGTAGTTTTAATCCCTAGAACTGAGAGATGCCTCACTTGAACAGAGGCCATCCAGCTTAACTTCTATGTGCAGGTGTACAGGGCTGATGAATGACAAAATTGTCTCTGTGTAGAGAGACGCAAAATATGCCTATATAATAGAATAATTATAATAGATAATAGAAGCTACCTGTGGCTGCTCTGGGATTTCTGACAGTTGGACCAAGGAACGAAACTCCATAAGATAGCAGATGGGAGGTAGAGAAGGTAATCAAAGATGTGTGATAAACTGCAGTTCTCATAATTTTGTGGTTTATTACATTAATAATGTAATATTTGGGGGTGTTGGTTGACAGCCGCCTGAACATGAGCCAGCAGTGTGCCCAGGTGGCCAAGAGGGCCAATGGCATCCTGGCCTGTATCAGGAATAGTGTGGCCAGCAGGACCAGGGAGGTGATAGTGCCCCTGTACTCGGCTCTGGTGAGGCGGCACCTCGAGTACTGTCTTCAGTTTTGGGCCCCTCACTACAAGAAGGACATTGAAGTGCTGGAGTGTGTCCAAAGAAGGGCAAGGAAGCTGGTGAAGGGTCTAGAGCACAAGGCTTATGAGGAGTGGCTGAGGGAGCTGGGGTTGTTCAGTCTGGAGAAAAGGAGGCTGAGGGGAGACCTTATTACTCTCTATAACTACCTGAAAGGAGGTTGTAGCGAGGTGGGGGTCGGTCTCTTCTCCCTAGTAACGAGTGACAGGACGAGAGGAAACGGCCTCGAGCTGCGCCAGGGGAAGTTTAGGTTAGATATTAGGAAAAACTTCTCCACCGAAAGGGTGGTCAAGCATTGGAACAGGCTGCCCAGGGAAGTGGTTGAGTCTCCATCCCTAGAGGTATTTAAAGAATGGATAGATATGGTGCTTGAAGACATGGTATAGATGGACTTGGCAGTGATAGGTTGACGGTTGGACTCAATGATCTTAAGGGTCTTTTCCAACCCTGACAATTCTATGATTCTTTGATTCTATGATTATGTAGTGTGTGTTTCTGTGGTAGGGTGAGCAGAAAAGTAACATCCCTCAGTAAAGCATTGTTCTGCAATACTGATATTTGAAAATTTCAGTAAGGCCAGTGAGACCTAAATAAACTCCAAGATGCCAACAGTTCATTCGTGGCTTGCACTGGAATGTTAAAGTAGCATGAGCTTTTGATGTTTTTATTTTATTAAGCAAAAAGATGAGTGAATTCTTGTTTCTTCTCATCCAAAATCCAAAGATTCACAAATTAAGCTTTGTTCAAGGAGTACAATAATTTCAAAAGGATTTTTCTCCTTAGTGAATATCTGATCTGTTCCTGTCAAAATACATTTTTAAGCTGTCTCTTCCTGCTTTTTCCCAGTAGATAGTTTAAATTGGAGTACGGTCTAAAAGATTTTCACACTGCAGGTGGGCTATTGGGAGCTTTAGAAGGTAAGACCTGATTATTGAATAGCCGTGGAGAACGTTTCAGCTCCACATGGAGAATAAGAGGGAAATAAAGAGCAAAAATCCTCTCATAGAAAAAAATCTTAAATAGAGAGACTGGAAAGGATTATCTAAGAAAGAAAAATGTTTAGTCTTGGATATTGAAAGTCATAATTTCACACTGTAACCACAAAGGACTCTGGTTTTTAGCAGAACTGAGAAGCTGGCTTTCACCACTGCTGTAGTCCCCAGTTACAGAGGTGTGAAATGTTTACTTAGGAAGTGCAATTCTTCACAAACGACAATGCAAAAACATTCATACCTATGAGAAAACCCCATTTCCATGCATGCGTGAATATATCTAAGCGTCCTGAATTATATCCACTGAGTCTGATGCAAAAAGAAATATTTCCTGGACCGACCTCTTCTCCTGTGTCTCACTGGGGACTTTGCTCCCATGGGTGGAATCTGATGTTGTTCCCTGTTGCTTCTGCTCCCGTTGGGGACTGCACTGAAACCCAGTGACTCAGGAGCTGCTGAGCCTGTGTACCACTGCACCACTGCGTGGCCCTTCTCCTTCCCCAGTGCTGTCTACCTTGGGGCATTGCTGACTTTCTCCAGCCCTACTTCAAAGATGTTTTAACTGCAGGCAAAGACATTATAAAAGGCAAGGACTGGTTCAAGTTTCAGTAAGACCCCTGTCCTACTCATCTGTTTGCTTGAGACCTTTGAGAGCAATGACAACCCAACTGGCCTTGGATTATCCATTCATAGCAACATTTCACCTCGTAATTGAGTTAAGCAACTAGTTATTCCTATAGCCAGAAAGCATGAACAGGATGATAAGGGAAGACTGATTTATGATCGCTTGGTATCTGAAAGGTGTAGCGTTCTATTTAACAAATAGTATTCCTCTAGATTGGAAAACACCATAAACACATTGGAAAACCTTCAGCCCAGACCCATAAACCACATGTATTTTTTTAACATTTTAATTTAGCTATCTGTTTTGGATTACATAAATAAAAAAAATGAATTCTGTATTTTCTTTCTAAAATAAATCAATTCTGCTACATTGGAATTACCGATTAGATTGAGCATTAGGGAATGTATAAAACTGCATCTTTAACAGACACGACAACATTTCTCAATGAGAATCAAGCAGTTTGCAGTGACCTTCATGTTGATCAGTGGGGGGTCAGTACTGGCATTAAATCATTTTGATTCACAGATGAGATCAACATATTCATATTTGTTTGCCAAATGTGTATTTTAATTTAAGCTTCCTCTGATTGATGCATGTAATTTATGCTGCTTAGAACTAAGGCGTCATATTTTTCTTTTTTCCTAACTAACCGAGGGAGACTTTCTTGGAAACAGATAAAGGAAAGAGTCCAGTAATTTGTAGCAATGTGACTACAGCCACACATGTTCTAGAATTAATGTTCTTCATTAGGCTGAGGAGTATCAGCTGTATATATACATCAGGATTTTAATTAACTTGGTCCCCACAACAGGACACATGATTCAAACTGTTTTTCCTTTATTCCTTATTAGATAAAAAAAGATACCAAAGCAACGTGATGTAAAGTTAAAACAGAAAAACAAAAAACCCAACCCCATGAACATGCAACAATAAGAAACAAAATCTAAGAGTTGCAGTCAAGGTCAAGAATATTTCTATAAGTCAGAATTAATCATCCAGAGTAACTTGGCACTGACTGCTCACAGAGCTGTGCTCTGAGGGAGAGGTTAGCAGTTCTACCTACCCTGCGTAGCCCAGTCTGACCAAGAGTAGTGACTCATTCCTGGGATAGTTTAAATTCTTTTCACGTATTTTTGGGATGGACACAATTTCATTTACAAACGACTTGTAATTGGCTACAAAAACTGCAACTGCTGAAAAAGAAGAAAGATTTAGACTCTGAGATAAGGGTATATTTTGAGAAAAAATGATTAATCTTCTATAGAAAAAGGTTTCCAAGGCCTGTGAACCTTACCCATCAGCCTCTTTCTCCACATCTCCAAAATTTCGACAGATATTTTATCATGTAAAAAATTGCCACCGAGAAAAGGAAGCCCTTTTTAAAGTGAAGTGGGCAAGAGCGGTGCAGTGCATTCATGCAGTCTCAGGTAGATGCACATCAGACCCCACACGGTTTTTTGCGTTCAGGCAGTCACACATGGAGCTAAGTATTGGGTTAGCTAAAACTGGTACTGAGTCAATATGTAACTCAATGGCTGGGACTACGGAAAGAGACTTACACCAATGAACCCACCACTGTAGTGCACTGTGATAGATTGGTTGTCCTTTAAGCTAGCGCTGAACACACTGTCAAGGGAAAAATGCATCTTACGCTGCGAGTGACTGGTTCACGTTTCACCTGACCTCTGTGTAAACAAACTGATGACCAGATTTGTAGACATGTTGGCTGAGGTTTTTGTTTTTCACTGAGCATGAATTACATATATGAAAAAAAACCCTGATGCATGAACCTCCATTGACTTAGCATTTCCATGAGTTTCAATACATAAATAAAGTCCAGATGCATTTATGAACTGTAGTTGAACAAATAAGCAGGGACTTATGCATATGTGGAACTTCAGTACACAATTTTCAAGGTGGGTTAAACAGCTGTAGAAAAGCTATTCTTCTTCCAGAAATAAATGCAGCTGACTGAAGACCTTATGTAGACCTGCCATTGCTTTTCAAATCCACAATCTCCCGATATTGCTTCTTTATACAGTTCATCCTTTAGCTATGTAAATAAAGTTATGAAATTTGGGGGAGCAAATTTTATTATGAAATTTTTTGTAGCTCCACTTTCAGAGAAGTAGGAATTCCAGATGAAAGAAAAAATTAAGCAGACGTTTGTAAGAAAGAACTTTGAGGTCTGAAATTTGGCTATTCATGTGCAATGACTGCAATAGTGTTGCTACTATTTGGTAAAGAATGAAAAAACATTGAGTTAAATAAAGTTAAAGAGAGTTTCAGAAGCTTTCCTCCATCAGGTTTTATTTGTCTGGGCTAGTACTTTCTTTTTTTTTTTTTTGGGGGGGGGGGGAGGCTCTATTTGTGAAATAAGGCCTATAGACTATGCCTGAAATTGCTTTTTTAGGGCAAGTACATGCATTACATTTCTCCCATTTCTAATCATGTTTCTTAATGTCATCAAATGCTTAAATGGCTGAAGTGGAAAAGCTGAGAGTTTGAATGAAGGTATACCACTTAAAAGAAAACATTTTTGAATATTCAGTTTGCATTTCCTTCTGATTTGACAAAGCCACTGAAAATCACAAGAACATGGGTGATTTGCTTTTGCAGCTGTAGGAATGTGCAGCTGAAGAAATCTGGGCTGTACAGACTTCTTGTTGCTCTGTATTCTTCTACTGCTTTCTTAATCTTAATATCTGACCAGCATCCAACAGCACATGAAGAAGCATGTCTGATGTGTTGTGTTTGTTCTCTCCTTCTTTCCCCAGAGGGTGAAGCTATAGGATATTTTTTATTTTTAAAAGTAACAAGAATGGCGATATATAATATGTATTATACATCCTACCTTTGTGCCTCCACACGGTATCTGGTTTAGTTCTAAGCATGTTTGCTTGTGTGTGTATTCAAGAGAGATAAATAGATAAACTCACATACAGTGCCATACAGAGCTCCCCAGAGCACATTTGTTGCTGGTCAGAGAAAGAAAGGTCAGTGAGAAGTGCCTTGCTCTCTGAATGCAAGGAGTTGCGTTTGATGCTCACTGGTCTTGGACCAGCTCCAGAGAAGGTTCTCCCTTCCCCACAAAGATGATCTTTATCTTATCTATAGAAATTATTATTGTGCTAGAAGACAATTTGTGCCAGCCACAACCATGGAATTTACCTAATTTATATAATTTGTGTAATATTGTTGGCTGGGAGTCAAGGCAAAGTAAGCTGAACCATTGCACCTTTTATGTTTTGTACGAGAGCCCATGTCTGAACACAAATGTCTGCACTGGTGTGGCTGTGATCCTCACCTTTAACAAGGACTGCATTGCAACAGTGAGATACAGTTTATTTAATTAAAGAAATTCAGAAGACACGGACAAAGTCTGCATGCAGCTAAATCTTCTGGAGTTAGCTTTAGCATAATTTTTGCCTTCTGACACAAATTCAGGCTGGAATCTGACTTCTGATTGCATACTTCCTACCCCACCTATTTTAGACAATGAAGATGTAATTCAGAGCAACTAATATCCTAAATTCTTTATACAATCAACAGAAGAGGTATATTGCTAGAAAGCGGTAGATTTGATGCTAAAGTTAGGACAGATTCACATAGCTCTGAAATAGTGGAAAATAGATATGCTGCAGAGAAACGTGAAGGATCCTAACATGCTGACAAAATATCCTAGAGATCTTGGCACAGACTCTTAAACAGAATAATCCTGGTAAAATAACACTAGTCTTTGTTATTTTCCAGTAAGTCTTCTTTATTTGTTTCTATTATCTTAAACTGTCCTGTTAATCAGAGTAATAGAAAAGATGTCTTTTATCAGTCTGGAGCCACTGGAGCCAGATGACACTTTAAATCTTTGCATTTCGGAAAAAAGAAATTGAAATTACACAAAGTTATGTTTCACTATGTCACAGTGATGTAGGAAGCCACTTTGGATTATAAACTGATTATTTTTTTTTAACAATTAGGCATTTTGCTGTTACAGCACACATTTTCAGTTGGTAATAAGCAACTGAAAGCTATTTATTGTGGGTTTAACAGAAACATGTTTGAGGCTCATCTGACAACAGGAAATTGTGGTCATTTTATTCTAGGGGAAAGATGTTATTAATTGTTTTGAGGGTAAGAAGAAATCTAGCTGGGTGGTTATGTCTGTTATATAATAAATGAAGATGTTACAGTAAACCTACTGTACATCTAGAGATGTATGCCTGGAAGCAGATCTGGCAGTCAAAATCCATGTCACACACCCCCTTTGTTTATGAAAATCAGAGGCCATCAAAAAATTGCCTATTATCAAAACCATTCATGGGCTCATTATTTTCATACCATTATTTCTTACACCATTCCAGCCACCAATAACACGGAAATATGGTCAAATATTTCTTAAAAAAAAAAAGCTCACGCTGTCTCTGCAGGTTGATCGGATGAGCTCTCTCTCGTACATTGGAAAGCTGACTACTTTCCAACAACTTGATTTCACAAGTGGAAAAACAGCATCTGTTTTCCTGCAGCTCCACATATGGCTCTCACTGTTGCTGCACAGAGCCGAAGCAGGTAGCCCCCGCGAGCACGGCCCTCCAGAGCCCCGCGGCCCCCCGGGACCGGCCAGCGCCGCTCGGCTGCGAGGGACACCGGCTCCCCAGGCAGTTGGAAGCCTGTACTTCATCAGCATATGCAAAGCATCCCTCCAAACATCAACTTGTGGGGAAAAATGCTCAAATGTGCATTTAGGGCTCCTGCGCTTGTCTTTTTGGTGTGGCGATTTCAGTATATCTACTCTGAGACATGATTGCTCAAGGACTTTAGAAAATGTCTAGCTGTCGTCAACGGAGCGTGAGGGCAGAGTGGTGTGTGCATATGAAGAAAGGAAACAGACCATCTATGCTAGAATTAAGATAAAATGTATTTATTTTTTCTCCACGGCATACGATTATTTTTGGCTCCGTAATGTATGTTATCCAGCAACTCTTGCTGGTCCATTCAGAGGAGTTTGGAGCTGAAGTCAGATAAAAATATCCAGGTTTTTTTTTCTTTTTTTTTTTTTCGTTTTCATATGTTTTGGTAAGCATGTGTGCTTGTGAAGGTCAAGGGACTGGCAGCGTCAGAAATTGAATTTCTGAATACATCCACAGTCCAGGTATATTTCAGACAGATGCTCTCATTCTCAGACTGCCCTGCCAATGACCTTAACCCCGATTTGGAAGGACAACTCAATCTACTACAAAGAGGAAAGGTGATTTAGTCTCCAGCCATGCTGACAGAGTCTTGGACCTCTCTGAACAGTTTGTCATTTGTGCTGAAACATCAAATCATTTGGTAATGTGAACTATCTCCCACTAGTGATTAAACTGAGACTAATCACTAGCCTTTCCCTCTAAAATCTGGCTCTGAATAATCTCAGTGACAAAATACTCTGTATTTTCCTCTCCATAACAAATTGTGATGCATAACTATCTATTTAACCATTTATCTATACCATTGTTTCAGACTTCTTGAAGGCCAGACTTGGGAAAAGAAAGGACTATTTTCTGTGGCCACTCCTGGAGACTGCATTATAGCAGGTTATAGCTTGACAAAAATCTGATTAGTTCAAAGCTATCATTCCTTTCTTCAAAACATTTATCCACATCTTCAAACCCACCAACTGGGCCCCAAAATCCTAAAAGCAGTTTGGATCAAACCTAACACTAAATAACTGTACAGACTCCGGTGAGGCAGCATCTCAGCTCACAGCATCAAAAGTCACCATGATCCGGGAGAAACGCTGACATGTGGCTGCAGCATGCAGACCACCTTTGGGGCAGGAGGAGGCAAAAAAAAAAGCACATGGCTGTAGTCACCACAGGAGAAGGACAGCCAGCAGCACCTCAGAAGTGACTTCAGAGAGACAAGGCCAGCAGGTGGGTCTGGAGAAGGTGAAGATAATCAGGTAGGAGATGAAGAAAGAGTGAACATGAAAAGAAAGTGGAAAGAAAAGGGAAGACAGAAGAAAAAAGAGAGAGGAAAACAGAGGAATTAAAGCCAGGGAGAGGATGGATAAGGGGGAAAGATAGAGCCAAATGTGGTGTTTAGAAAATCAGACATCTCCTCTGATCTCTTACACATCAGCTGAAGGAAAACAAAGCTCAGCATGATTTCATTTGATGCAGGGAAAAGAAACATCCCGTTACTGAAATCTGTGACAGGGTACAGCATTGTTCCATTCTCTTATGTCAGGAAAGAGCTGCTAGTGCTTAATCAGCCAGCGCAGACATCAGACTGTGAGGGAGAGGAAGAAAGAGAAATGCCAGCTCAGCTGCTGCTTTGCAGGACAGTAAAACTCTTCATTTTCAGTAAAGTGGGGAGCCGAGATAAACGAGGTCTTACCATGGCTCCATGGCAAAAAGCCAGCCAGACTGCTTTGCTTGGACTCTCATGGCTTTAGTCTTGCTCTTAGTGAATTGTGTGTTGTGAAGCAAATGCTCTCTGCGTGCTCTGCAGACCTGGGGAAGGTTAAAAGTCCACTGATGCCCAAGCCTGGAGGGAGAGAGAAGTTTGGGTTTTAGAGGGTTTCACCCTCTCGTATCTGGGAGGTGGAAGAGTTTTTCTATCACTATGTAGATATCTGGGTACCTCATTTGGAAAAATACTGGGACCTACACTGAAACTGAAAGGCCAGGAGGCAAGCAGAGTCCCCGGTGTACTCTGTGCCTGCTATGGACAGACACCATTGCAAGCAAGCCTCAGGTGTCTGCTTTGGATGGCTGCTAAATATCTTCTCGTGTACTGAAAGACTGATACATGGAAAATTGTGTTGGAGTCATTTAATAGTTATCTTCCACACTTGGAGAGTCAATGTGCTGTAAGGTAAGTACAGAAATCCAATGCTTTCCAGCAAATTTGCAGAATAGCACAAATGATCATTGTACAGCTGCCCTCTAAGTGCCAAAGCTTCTGTTTGTTTGATAACCTTAATTGTGAATGTATTAGTAAAGATGTGGTTTTATTTGCCTTGTGGTAGATGTGGCAAAGGGAGACCATTCTTTCTGTCAAGCTAGTTTACCCACAGACAAAGCTTTTTTTAAAAGAAAATATCCAAGTCCTGCCAAATATAGCAACTGCTTATAGGAAAAACACTGAAATATAAATGATGTAAAAACAGGCATTGTGACATATTAAAGAATTTTGATCCCCCTTTTTACACCAAGGTCTGTGTTTTTATGTTAAATCAAGCTTCCACGTAGCGCTCCATTTCACTCAGTGAAATGCCACGGATGTATTTGAAATGAAGAACAAAATTCCTCCCTCACAGAGCAGTAAATTTTCCAAGTGTTTGCAGTTTGTTCTTTTCAGATGGATGAAAAAAGGAGGGAATCCACCTCAGAAATTATTAGAATACTGTCATAGTATCATTCATCTTGGCAAAAGTTGACTGAGCAGATGATGAAGATCCACTTAACTTGGACTCAATCAAAGGTTTTGCTATTTTCATTTCACAGGCCAGATGTAGCTCATCACCAGTTGGAGCTGATTTCAGAAGAGGTGTTAGAGTTTGCTGGTCCAAGAGAGGATCTGATCCAGGCATCAAAGGGAGCCACGAGAGAAGCGTGTGCTCTCCCCGCTGCTCGCAATTGTCTGCGGTGCCGGCTGCTCACTTCTAACAACCCTGTGCCACCATCCCAGAGCATAGGCTCCCGCTCTCCCCTCCTCAAGCCTTCCCTCCCTGTCCCAACCCACCATCCTGCCGGCAGCCGGCTAAACAGCGCGGACTTGCTGCCTGCACAAAAGTGAGGAGGAATTGCTAATAAACGCAAGCCTGTGTGCTGGGAAAATTAGGAGCCAGCTTCCCGCTGTGTGTTCGTTTGACTCATCCACGCCCATACACTGAGCAAGGAGGTAGCTGTCTCCTCGCCACTTCTCCTTCGTGGCTCTTAAACTTTTTCACTGTGTTGTGGGGAACACATTCCAAGTTATCTGTGCGGCATCTGTTGCCTGGTCTTTCTGACCTGTGCAAGAAGCTTTGTTAGTCTAAAATGACTGAAATGGTTTATTGGTGATACCCACAGCATTCAAGATGCAAAAGGTTCAGCAACATCCCAGGAAGATGCAAAAAGTGTGTGAAAATTTTTCTTACCCTGCCTTATGCCCTTAAAAAAAAAAGAGTGTTCCTGAAACATTATTGATGCCTATTCTCCCCTATTTCTATCACTGATTCTAATGAGTTCAGTACATCTCTTGAAAATGAAAGCCCTTGTGAGCAGTGATAAATAGATAATGTCAATTATTGTGGTACTCATGCAGTACAGCTTTGTTTTGTTAGGCTACGATTCAGCCTCATACAGAGGGTCCTCCTGAGACCCAGGCATGACATTATGAACTTCGGAACCTAACTGGAATTTCTCTGGGTTTTACATTTTTTTCCTGATGCTTCACACAGGGTGCCTTTTCTCTCTCATAGGTTTTCTGTGAGTGGGTCATGGGACTCTCCGACACATTTATAAAACTTTGTCAGCATTAGCAACTTAAAGCTTTATATCTGATAATGTTTCTTCTATTTCCAGTCTCTGACTGGATAATCTTAAAGTGACTAACCAGCAGAGTACGAAAACTTGATAAGGATGATGCAATCAAACAAACTATTGAAATTTTTTGAGGGGTTTTCCAGCACATTTCCAGCACAGATCTAAGGTGGGGTCAAAAACTGCGGTCCTGTTACAGACTTTGCAAGGTCAAATCTCTGCCTGGTCATGAAAACTGACTGCATGTTGGCTGCTTGCAATGTTCTGTTCCAACAAAGACTATTCAAATTCACCGTCTCCAAGTGTCTGAAAGGATGAACCAACTGAAATTCCCATTGTAACAATATGTTATAGGATATTAGAATAGTAAATATATTTATCAATGTTGGAAAAGACGGGCTGCCAGTTTTGTGCTTCTCCTTTCACATTTCTTCATTTTCTTCCTTACCATCATGCCAATGACAGCAACCAATAAAACATTTAAAAAACGAAAAAACCACCACTGCCCCAGCAGTCACCATTTGGAACATTTTCATAAATGTTCTTTTCAAGACATGCCCTACTCAATGAAATAGATGCCTGAAATCATGCATACTTCAACGTATTTCCTTTTCACATTCCTTCTGGACATGTATTTATATGCCAACTCGTCTTCATAAATTTCATACTGGCCTTATAATAGCACAAATTAATGATGCCACTAGAAAAGAACTCAGCTGCTTTCAAAGGAGCAATAATCATGTCAGAGGTGCAGTTGGCATGAAGATGATTGAGTTGCACCTCTTCTCTGAGATATTTTCAGGGATGAATCATCCCTTACATAACATATAGCAATGGACAAATTTTCCATGTTACTCTGATACCTCATGCCATCACATTTAATTGTGTAACAGTCAATCACTATTGCATAAATTTGCTTCCTCAATGATTTGTTGTAAGACCGTGGTAGATGTGTCTTCAGTAAACTGATTCGAGATTTCAGGAGACTCGTATCTGACACTACGCTGAATTGCAGGAACTGCAGGATAGAGATACACCTTTCTGGAGACAAACTCTCCTTCTGACTTTTTGATGTGAGCTAATTGGAACATTAACTCCTCCATTGTGAACAATTAAAGGGAAAAATTATAGACAATAAAAAGTCACTTTACTGTAAATAAAAGGACCTTATTACACACTTTGCCTAACAGACTTTTTCATATCCTCATACATCAAAGATTTGCTTTACTGCTTGTGACATTTTTCAGGTTATGCCTTGCATCTCTCTTTAAGAGAAGTTTAGATTCATCTAATATTGCAAGCTAAATATGCTCACCAAAAACTCCATGCTTTTCCTATACCACAGTACAGATATAGCATTGCTGATGTGACACAGACTGTTATCAGACATTCGAGTCAGTTTTCTAGAGCATTCTTTCGATTACTTAATATTTTAAGAAGGCGGAGTTCACTTCAACACAATGAATACCTTACTGAAGTTTTTCATTGTGGACTCTGTTGAAGAATGAAATTAAACAGAAGTAATTAAAACCCAGTATTTTTGTATTAAATTGTTCTTATTCAAGTGGGTTCCAAACCCGGAAAGGCCAGGACTGTTGGCCTTCCTCAGAAAAATGTTTTCAGTAGAAAGCTGTAGATCTGGCACGGTGCATCAGGCTGCTGTTTCACACAGTGCTTCACAGAGTATGGAATATCTATAAACCACCCCCTCTTCAGGGCTGATAATGTTTCACATCAGCTCAATGCATGACACCCCAGTATGCCAGGGAGCGGTGAAGTGGGTTTATATCTACACTGACTTTAACCTGACTGAGAGTGATTCATACCATTTAACTTTAGACACGTAGCTGAAGTGACTAAGCAATCTAGGTGCTCTACAACTTAGGTTGTTTGGATTTTGTGCTGGTGCATTAAGATTCACACCCCTGAGCTGCCTCTCTCTCTCTCCTGCCACTGAGCCTAGTTTACCTCAGTGAGGTACCACTACATGGGATAAATTAAAGTAAATTAAAATTAAATGACATTCTGAAAAGCCATAAGACCTGCAACACTTCAAGGAGAATCTCTGTTAACAGAAATATCGGATCTTATCTCTTCTGATGAGGAGGACAGTTCACTAGGCTTTTGCTAACACTGATATTTCAAAATCTTCAACAGATACCATGTTCTTTTTACCAGAGGAGAGGGTTGCACACACACATTACCTAGCATATTCCACCCCACTGACATGTCCATGAAGGACAAGGATGTCATCTGGTCGTGGTAGACACTTACTCTGTGACAGTGATTTTAATGTAAATCTTTACTGAATGGTTTCTGCATAGAGCTTGTTCAAGAGAGGGTTTGTCTAAGCCAGAACAATGCTGAAGAAGGGAAAATTAACCTACATAACACAGCATGCAGTTAAGGAAGAGACCATAATTTTGGAAAAAGCAAGTCATATGTAGGATCCTCTCCCTCTTACAGATTTTAAGTCAGAAAGTTTTAAAAATCACTTAACATAATATTGTGAATTGTATTTAGGATCTGAAATCTGCTAGTATGTACTTCATTTTCCACTGCAAAGTTTCAAACTGGGTAATACATTTCCCTTCTCTCCAGTTACACTTTGTAGGCACTCGACATGCAGTTTATCTGCAGTCTATATGATCTAAGCCTCCATGAAGAAAGCTATGCTGTTCTTAACTGGAACTGTATGAAAGGCTACTATATATTGAACTTTTCCCCTGCTACGTTCCCTTTTCCTGCCAAAAATTTTGTCCAGATAGAGTTTAAGGATCTTGAAAATCTGCCTAGAAATTCCAGATGTTTAGCAGGCTGGCTGGGGTAACAGCTCTGCCTGGAACACACTGGACATTCAGAAAACCTGATTGTGTCTGCTGTGGACATGCACATCAACCCTGAAAGATACGTAGGATATGGCTGAGGTTCTGGGGACATATCTGTCAATGGTACAGCTTGTGCTCAGGAGACAAGATGGGCAAACTGCGTCCCACTTCAGTCTCCGGGGCTTCCTCTTGTACTTAAAACACTTAAAATGACCTGTGCAATAAACCTTGTCTTACCAGGCTTTCCTGCGGCTTCGTTGTTACAGCATTGTCAAGGGGATGTAGTTTGATTCCCATCAGTTTGGGGAACTTAGGTTACCCATTGCACAGAACACGTTCAAGGCTGCTGGCTTTTCTGTTTGGCCATTCTGCCATGCCCTGTTGCGTTGGCATGTCCAAATTGCTCTGAACACAGCTACTGGACCTGACCCTACAAGAGGTCCTGCTCCACTCTGCCCAACTCGGCTTCAGGGGGCACCAGCTGGTGAGGCAGTTCTGGCCACCCTCAGAAGCAGAAAATGTGTAAAATGAGGATATTTCTGAACGAAGAGGGAGGTGCCTAGCCAACACAGACCTCTCCAGTTTAGAGCCTTTGCAGAGCTTTACATCTGCACATCTGAGGCCTCTTTAGACCTAGAACTTCCAGCAAGGACCTCCAGAGTCTGACAGAGGCAAGAGAAAAGTCTCCTAGGAACGGCACTCTTAGTGAGAAAAGGTATTTTGTGTTCATATTTTCTGCAGGATTCCTTCTGAGTCAATGAACTGTACCTTTGGATGAAGGGCCTGAAGAAGGCTCTGGCACAACTTTACGCCTACTGTCTGAATTCACCCCTTATTTGCTATTGTGGCAGACCCATGAAAGTGAAAGTACTTGCTCCTGTGTGAGCCAGAGTGAAATCCAGGATGTGGATGTCCATTTCAAGGGACTGTATATAATTTTTGACCGATTCAGTTTGTAAGATTTTGGATTTGTACAAAACATTTATTCCAGCTTCATAAAGATCCAGACATACACCTTTACCTGCCTTTTCCAGTGCCACTTTGCAGGGCAGAACATCAGACTTAATCTTAGGTTTTTACAAAAGATCTTAATAAACCTAAGTTGTTCAATGTACATGGGACCGTGTGTCAAATCTTTTATATATCCCTCTGAATAAGCAGAGAGAATCAGGGTGAAAGATGGTTACAAAAGACATCTGACAAAAACTCATGTTCTGGGAAGTTACATAAAACAAAAAGCAAGCCAGTAAAGAGTTTCTTCACGTTTAAGATGTTCCCAAATTAACAGACAAGTGCCTTGGCTGACCAGAGACAGATTTCTTTGGTAGCTTGCCCACAAAAACAATCCAAGAACAACTAGTACAAATAGCTGGACAATATTTTCCTAAAAACTATTACCTGAGTGAACAATCATGCTTCTACAAATGACCAAAGTGACCTTACATTCCCTGTTTAAATAATCCGGTATTTGTTTCCCTGCTTTTCCTTCTTTCTGAGTGTCCTTCCATGGCAATCCTCTCCCTGCTGATGGGAAGCTCATCTATTTCAGTACCTCTGTGAATAAAAATAATCTTTTTTTTCATAATAAATTAGAACAGGATTCTGTATTTTCACTACAGTGCTTTTGGCTCTGTAGTGACATAGTGAAACTCAGTAACTTTCTATTTTTATGTCTTAGTGGATGTTACTGCATGCAGAAAACTTCCTAACTTCTAAATATTATGGATTCGCTGGTTTTTAGTGCATTTCTTGACAATGCAATCAACCTTTTATCCCGTTTTCTTTTTAGCAATAAATGGCACCTTTTGAAGGGAAAAGGAAAAAAAAAAAACTGATTTGAGGTCTGGATTCACACATGATTTTCTTTGGAGTACAACTACGTTATCAGTTGTGTGAAATGGTCTACTCTTGCTAGACTCTCCCAACCCATCTGTTAACCTCCCATAGCACAGAAATTGAACATTTGTATGTAAGCAAAGTGTGAGTTATTTGTTTCATGTATCCTCTCTTCTTGGACACTCTTATTTCTTCGCTTTTTTATTTCATTTTGTTCTTTATAGTCTGTCAGTTTAACCAATATACGTAAAGAAATTTGTAATAGCCTCTTTGTATATATTTATCAAAACCTTGAAGTGTTTTTTTTCCTTTATTAAAAACTACCTCATTAAAAAGAAAAAACATAATATTCTTTAGCATTCCAGCTTCCTCACATGGCCTGCGAGACATTAAGTATTTCTATCCCCAGTTTGTGGAAGTCTGCACAAACTGGGAAGCTGGCACTCGGAATCTGATACAAGGTGCCCAGCATTCATAGTTTTAACCAAGTTTTAAACATCCCAAACTGATTTTAGCGTCTTAAACCAGAAAGAATTGCTTTGGCAAGCTATGGGCTACACTTACTTAAGCAAGTATATACAAAATTGTTATTCAAGAATTGGAAAGAATTGCTTCTCTTTCTCTTTCCAAAGAAAATTTGCACTAAATGTCTAATGTAAATCTTATTCAGAAGAGCTGATTTTATTTCCCTGGAGAAATAAAATTTCCTGTGAATCTTTGTGACATAGTAGATATTTTTCCCTCAAAATTCCAAAATAAAACTGCTGTTATTAAAGGCTTACCGAAATCAAAAAGCATTCAGTTGTTTGGTTTTTTTCATTGAAGGCTAGAACTCAGATAGTATGGTGTGGAGTTTTTTGAATTAGGTTTTTGTCAGCAATTTGACTCTGACAGCTAGGGGCTGGGTAGTTAACTGCTTTTAATAATATTATTCTCACAACTTGTGTCAGCATTGCCTAGAGCTACAGAAAGCTGCTCAGTATTGTAGAGATTGAGACTCGAGTAAACAAAAATCAGCGTAAAATGTGAACAAAACTACACCAATGTGGATTTAGATAAAAGGAGATGGGCAAGGGTAAACTCTCGCCTACCCTCTACCCCCTAATCTGCAAATAAGAGGGGGAAATGGATGTAACATGGGCATCACTAATGGGCAGAAGTGCATATGATTTACAGAAGCAAAGGTGAACGGAGGTGGGGGGGATGTGGTAGTGGGGAAGACGAGGAAGCCAGAGCCCAGCTGCTGTGTAACCATGGGCAACTACACGGACTCACAGGGAATTTCAAAGGTGCCAGCACAACTGTCTTTGGGGTCTGCCAAGGAGCCAGATGCTGGTGCGGAGCGAGTATTTTAGACTGTTTGCCATACTGTTTTCAGAATTCTACCTGATCATCTTCCCATCTCCTTTGGAAAGCCCAGTGGTGTGTTAATTACCAACGTCATAAAAGAAGAAAAAAACTCCACAGTAAGCTTAGTGAGTTTACAGAACTTTTGCTGAAATGCAAGACAAAGAAAAGTACATTATTACAAACAGTATGTCAAAATTCATGGGCAATGTATAACATTCATGGCCTCTTTGATTAAAAATGAAATTCCTTCTTTCTCTAACACCCAGGGATTTTCATTAAGCAAATGAAGATCTTAACTGCAGCTACTAAAAGCAGCAGCTGGCGTTTCTATTGGTAGAGCTATACGGCCTGTGACTTGTTCTTTCCCTACTTCCCACTTCTAGTGAGGCAACACATACCTGCTCCCTCTTCCCTTCTTCTGAAAACCCTCTGACCACTGGAGAAATATGAGAGTCCTGTAATAATTTGTTGTTAAGTCGTTCCAATGAGAAGGGTAAGCTGAAGGTATAGATTTGCAATTGGCAGATGCCTGTCTGTTGCTTAGATATAACTGTGTTTTTATTTCCATCTCTTCCAGATTAGAGGATATAAAAGCAGTCACCTGTCAACCCAATCCAGCAATGAAATTCAGCAGCCTATTGTCCCAATCACTGCTTTCAATCACTCTAAACGGTCTCCAGAGACAATCATTATTATAGGACATGTTCCTAAGAGTAGATAAATGGAGCTCAACCTGCCAGCCTGCATAGGGAAAGATGGACAGTCTTGGCCAAAAATATGAAAGGGCCTGGAGCTTTATTGACATTTACATCAAAAATAGTTAGCAATGAAAGCAGCTGTTGTGGAGAGCTTTCACCACAACGTGTTTGGAATATGCTGTGAATTGAAATACAGACCTCCTGACAAGCAATTTACCTTCTGTCATTCTCCATGTGCTTGCAGCATTACCGGGTACTTGCTGTGATAGCCCACTTAAAGCTGCACATGTGTACAGTTTGGATGAAAGATTAACTGCAATTTGAGGCAGGAAGTAACGAATTGTGGAGTGTCATTCATAATGGCCGACATTGTCATCTGCAGGATGACACCACAGCAAGAAGGTGCCTCTGTTGTGACGAGCTTACAGATTCAGATGTCATTCATCCTAATGAAGATCTGCCTACAGTTCTAATAAGCAGAGTGTGAGACAGCTCAGGATTAGAAGCATTAATCTGCCTTGTTTGTTGACATTAACATGATGACTAAAATGCCATTATGCAAGAAATTCTTTCGAAAGCTATTAAAAAGGGGCAATCTTAATATGAGTATTACAGCCCAGAACAAAAGATGTGCCAGGAGTTAATTTCCATGTTTACTCTTGTCATTTTTACAGCGTACTGAGTTTTTTTCTCCTCTAAATAACTTAGGCTGCACAAAAGTTTTCGCTATTTCATGAATATAGTACCACTTATTGTAGTGGAAATACAACGCACATTCTGGTTTCTCCTGATACAAAAGGTAAATCCATTAACCCCTGGTGCTGATAGCAGGTTATGTTAAATAGAAATAACAATTTGATAAATATTTAGCTGATATTTTGTGAAAATAACAAACCCAAATCATGCCAAGCACACTTAAAAGGAAGACTTATTACAATATTTAATTTAAATAATTGACCTAATATGTAAGTAGATTGGATTTTCTTTTCAGCCACACAAATAAGCCATTTTCAAGCTGATGTGGTGCTCTTGACTATGGGGGTCAATGAAGAACTGCCAAGGCTGATTTTTCCAAAGACATCAAGACTCTTACAAGTCATTATCAACTGGAATTGAAATAAATCTGTGTGTAAATCTCTGTTTAAAGAAGGCTAGAAGAAGGATATTAAGGATTTTGATCTTTATCCCTGCAGAAGTGGATGACATATATAAAAATGGATTTGTGTGCCTGTCTTTGCAACTAAGCTTAAATATAATTTGCTATCTGAAAACTGTATTCACTAGCAAAATCCAGACAGCAATCTACTATACTCAGATATGGGATAAAATATTTTCTTTCCAGATGCACCTAAGAGACTCAGGGGACAGGTTTTAAAGGACAGTAATGTAGATGAGGGATGTCTTTGCACTTGTAGATGCTTCAGCATCTTTTTTTTTTTTTTTTTTTTTTTTTACACCTAGTTCTTAAAACCAACTTGAAAATTCTTAATTCTTAATTTATGTAAGACACATTTCACCAGAACATAGATATTTTTGCTGTCTGGATGCAGAACAAATTACACTCAGCAGTAAGAGATTTGGGTTGGGGATAGGTTAGTAAAAGATCTTCTAAAAAGGTTAATCACAATCTAGTGGCAGCTGTTATCTTTGTAATGTGTCAGTGGAGAACAAGGTGAAAGATTTATCTTGACATATGTTTGCCTATATATCAATGGATGCAGGTGAAGCAATTTAAAAGCAAGGAGGACCTGGGAGACATGCTGAGGGACAAGGAGAATATGTGCTGTGTCTTCTTAGTCTTTTATATCTCTGCAAAGCGGACAATACTAAATAGTCATATCTACCAGAGTCTAGCAAGAAAGGAGTGGGAAGTAAATCCATGCTATGTGTGGGACCACTGTAGGCTGCATCTAATGAGAGCCAGGACGTGGGAGCCTCATTGTAATTCTGTGAATTAGTGACTGAAAACTACATGCTACAGCAAAGCTAGGCATGGACTCTCTCTCCTCTCCTCTCACAAGGTCTCTTTTTACTACTAAGCCATGCGACCTTTAGAAAGGTCCTTCTGTTACACTAACCTAAGCACATCTAAAAGGGAAACTAAAATTGCCAAAGGGTACATTTATTCCATGGGAGATCCAGCTTCCTTCAGGAAGTAAAAGAAGTACCCATTCAACGTGAAGAATAAACTGCCAGTTTATGTCAGGTTTACATTTTTGGCCTACAGGCCAAATCTAGTATTGCAGCTAAAAATGATAGAGCCCTTCAGACTGGGAAGTCACTGGACTCCAAATGCAGTAAGTGGCATGAGTTAAGTGTCTTGGAGTGGGGTTTAAAAGGGACACTGCTCCAAGTAAGGAGCTGCCAGAAGTCAGCAGGGGCATGGCACAACATTTTAAACTCAGACAAATAAGGGAATAGCACTGATGGGAATAATCCTACATATCCGGTTACAGAAATCTCTCATGAAAGCAGGGATTTGGCTTCCTTTCAAGCAGTCGAGCAGGGCACAGGTTTATTAAATGACAGGACCTGGAGAAGGTGGCACTTCCCTTCTCCCCTGCTTCTGGGGCAGAGTAGAAGCTGGGGGTGTGTGTGTGTGTGTGCTCAGGTTCATTACATTTCCTCTGTTTGACGGGTCCCTAAATTCCGCCCAGGCTTCTTGGTGGGTCAGGGTTTTTGATGTGGACTCCAAGTCTCCTTGTGGATGCATGGGCTTTTTCCTAGCAGGTAAGAGCACAATTTCAAAGGAAATGTTTTCCTTTTGTTTTTTTGTTTTGTTTTTTGTTTTGCTGAATGGTCTGAGCTGCCTGGCATGAAGCTCCCTTGTGCCAGGGACTAGCAGCAGGGCAATGAGGAAAGCCTAGGGGGGAGATGAGGGCTGGCCCCTGACTGCCCCCCGTTGTCTACATGGGCTATGCTCTGAGGGTCTGAAGCACAAGGCTGCACTCACACAGAGGCAGCCCACGCTGCTCGTTGTCTTCTCCGTCCCTCCGTGGTATGCCTCCCCTGGCAGCACTGCCAGGCAGTCCCCGCTGGCTTTTTCAGCTGGGTGGGACTTCTGGTTCAGCTAGTACTAGCTCCCTGACATACTTCTGACTAGAGATATACTCAGTCCCAAGGGGAACGTACCTCAGAGAGCAGCTGTTTGCTGCCCGTCCTACCCCCTGCACCAGCTGCACATCTCCAGAGTACCAGACGTACACAGGAGCTTTCACGGTGTCTACGCAGTGGGCTGAAACAGCACAGTACTGAACCATTTTCCTGCTCTATTTGGAAAAGTCTACTATTAATTTCTTAAGCTTCCATCAGGTAGACGAGGAGGGCAGCACACAATTACAATTTCAAGTCCTTCTGAGAGAATCTCCCTCTTGCAAAACGCTGTGCTCCTTCATAGTGGTACTTGGCTGTCGCATGGGAAGCATCCTGGAGGTGAAACGCCAACTGTAAGGGTGCTTCTAGACCTTCTCAAAACTGTCTCAATTACTTGGCCACAAGAGTTATTCCAGCACATAGAAACCCTGCATCTAAACTGATATGTGGGTGTATGCCCACACCTGGGTGTGCTTGGAAGCACACTGTGTATTTTGCTCAGCCTCTGCACACAGGTAGCCTTTCTGTGGAAAAAAAGAGGCTCTGGGATGGTGAGGTAGAGAAGATAAAACCCCTGCATCTCACCCAGACAGAGCCAGCTTGTTCCTGGAAACCGCCCATGTGCCACATGCTAGGCAGAAGCTTGCTAAGACCAGACCAGCTCTGCAGGCCAACCTACATCACTTCACCAAATACCAGGCCCAGTCCAAACCCAAGAGATTCACAGGATCTTGATTCAGTGGGAATGGTATCTGTAGATTCAAAAGCTACGTCTGTAAATATTTTGGGGAACCACATGTTGGAACTGGTTTTTTTTGGGCTTTATTTATCACAAGTTTGTAATCAAAAATACTTTTTAAGTGGGTATGTACTTACATTTGTTTGCTTGTTTGTTTCCAAGGAACAAAATGAAACATTCCAACAATCCAAAGCCAGCTGAGATTCAGGACAAAATGGTTCTTTGCTGGGAAGAGCTTTTGCTTGTGACATATTTTTGTTTTCTGATAGAATCTAGCCGTCAAGAAATGTCCACAAGCTCTAAGTCAACAGACTCTGACAGCAAAAACGTAGCTGATTTATTAGACCTCTCTAGAAATGTGAGTTAATTATTTGCAGCTAACTACAGATTTTGGTGGCATAAATATCCCACAGATGAGACTAACTTAAGAGATGTGAATAGTGTCCGAATTATTGATTACTTTCCATATTTAAAATAAGAGAGTGGAACATTTCCATAAGGCAAAGGAAAGTGATAGCTGAAAGCGTGAGGAGAATTTGAAGGAGAAATTAAAAAAAAACTGAGGGGGAGATTTTTCTAAGATAAAAGTAGATAAAAACCAAAGTATATGTTATTGAACAGACCCATAGTATTTTTAACTAAGAGTTTCAGCTGTTTTGAATTAATTCACTGAATAAAAACACTGCCTTTTCTAAGCAAATTCTGATGCACAGTTTTCACAGAGCTTGGCAAAATTTTCATCAGATCACTTGTGTCTTTAATTAGACCTTGTGCTGGGAAGAAGCTGACTGTGACTTTAGGGGTCAAGACGGACCATCTTATTTTTAAGATAGAATAATAGTGGTTTGTGAAACTGCTGGGTCAATGTTCAGAAAGCAGGAGTATTTGCCTATGAAGTTTCTGTTTGGATCTAGGAGTAGACCAGAAAAATTCCATGAGCCTGGATGGAAAATCATCAAAACTTGTTGCAAGGTTAAGGGAAGTAACTGAGAGAAGTTCTTCTGGTGATCAGACTGATCTGACAGAAATTCTGCAAGGGCTTTCAGTCTGTACTTTGATTTTTTTCACATCAGAGGGAAGTACTGGCCTTAATAATGTAAGGGAAGAAAACCAAAACTAAAGCTTTGAAAATTGTTTATTTTCCCACAAGTATTAGGAGAAGCAGCCAAATGAATACACTGGAGGATTATTTTTTTCTCTTTTCACTAACTTTCAGCCAGAGCTATGTAGGCTTATTTCTAGCTCAGAAGCTGGACCTACTTTTGCCTCCTCTAACACTGTCATTAAACAGTAACACTATCTGGCAGCAACAAACAGCACAAAATAAGTCTAAGATTATCCAACAGCACACACAGCTGAGAACATTCAAACCAGCTGGCAAATGTTTGGAGTTACTCCAGATTCTCATAGTTGTCTTCCTTAATGTAGGCAAAGGTAACTAATGCGCAAGAGGGGCCAAAGATCCCTGGTTTGCTCCCATCCTTTGCTTTAGCCGTCGAACTGATTATCATGTGATCTTTGCTAACAAGGGCACACTGAGATTTCCTTTCCTTAAATCCCTTGTCTTTTGTTGAATTTCAGCAAGTGATAGGACAAAGTTTAAAAAAACCACATCCATGAGCACAGCGTGTGACAGAAAGGAAATATTCTTCCTACATATCTTATAAAAACCTTGCAAACTGGTTATGTTGTGTATGATTTTTCTACATTCTGCTCAAAGGACCATGCAAAATCAGTCCTCCAAAACCTGAAGTCTTGGCTTATTGCCATCAGAAAAATCCAGACTCAGAAAACAAGTCCTTAAGCAAAGGACTTGTCTCTTTCATACTGCTTTTGCAGGAGAGGGAAAGACTTCAGACAGGCATTGCCTGACATTAAACCCTGCTTGTCTGCCTAGTGGTAAATCTGTGCTTGATACACAGATACGGATGTCCCCATGCTTGCCTTTCACTTGAGACTATTCATTGCTTGTAGCTGAAATTCAAACCAGCAAATGGAAGAAAAGCTCGATTGCCCCGAACACACCAAGCACAGGCTCCACTCCCCTTTCTGCAGTATGCCTGTGCTGCTGGCAGCAGTAGGCTGCTCTATGTGACACTGGTAAAAGAAAAACTGTGAATATTGTATTATTATGTATTTCTACTATTTCTACTGTTCCTATTTGTCCTCAGAGGGGAGGCATGCTTTTGAACTCAAGCACGGCTGCTTCTCCCCAGTCTCCCCAGCCCTACCAAGTTCCTCCCACAGACTTGGGTGCTGCAGGAATCACATCCCCTGTGAAACACTGAGGTTATCAGGTACTGTGAGTTCCTGCCATTTACCCAGACAGTATATTTTCTCTGTGACTAGCTACATGTGGACATAATTTTCTAGCTAAGTTCAGCAATGAGATGTTCTGAGAAAGTGTAGGTGAAGTCTTGCAGCTCTTAATCTCAGTGCTGTAAAGAGCAGAAGTGAAATGCTCCCTGGTCAGGGAGATATTTCTGCTCTGGAAAAAGGTGTCCTATTCGGCGTGGCTGAAGGACCTTTGTGGAGACCATCTGTGCCCCTTTTTGATGGCAATCTGGACAGAATCCGCTGATTCCTGGGAGCGTAACAGCCCACTAGAAATGGTGGGGGAAAAAAGGGATTTTTTTTTTTATGTATGCTTCTCTGGACTCTAGGTATGATCAGGAGCCCTGTCTTAGCATCTCCACAAGCAGAATCTCTGAGAGCAGCTGTGTATTGCAAGACAGAGGAAAAGATATGCTGTTGCTTAATATTCATAGTATGGCAAGACCCAGGAGCCCAAGTCAGCCCCAGGACTCCCTTGTGCTAACCTTCATTCAAACACTTTTTGTCCTTTATCCTATTTACCTGTTAATAGGGCTCCTCTCTGCTTTTTAGCTTCTTAGAACTTTGTTTGCTTTTTTCCCTTTCTTTCTCAGGGGCTTGTCACCTCTTTCTTTGTCTTGTTTCTAAAAATCAGTACAGAAAGCAGAAAAAGTATTTAATGGGCTTCCTAGATTTTATTTGGCGACTAAGTTACAAAGAAAACCCCCTGCTAGGGCAAATTCCCTTTCTTGTAATAGGAACAGTTTGAACAGGCATTGGTTTTTGTTTCTTTTTAAAGGCATTTTCTGAATAAACAATTTTAGTTGGAATTTTTTTGCTTGACTCCCTTATGACTTTGGGAGTACTGGTTGCAAAAGTTACCCTCTACTCTAAATAGCTTCTTACTCTGTTTTGCAAACATATCTTCATTCTGACCTTGTAAGTCAGCTATCTCCATAGAGAGGTGAGGGCTGCTTCATGGCAGGTATAAATTGCCCCAAGTCTGAGTAAGGAACTGGGGGAGACCGAGAGAAATAAGAAAGAAAAGAAGAGAGGGCTAGTTATAAGTTTGGCTGAGACGTCCAAGCAGACATCAGTTCCAGGCTTTCATTCCATGGTACAGATGTACAGACTGAGAAAAATTTGAGTGCAGTGGAACTGGTCAGCTCCACTGTGCTCTAATTTGATTATAGCTATAAATTGAGAAGCCTTTAGGAATGAAACTTTTTCAGATACGTACTGTTGAAGAAAAAGCTGACAGTCTGTGATGTCCACTAGACAGTCATGGCTGGAGAGCTGCAGATCCCTGTTTTCACCCTAGTGAGATGGAGGTGAAACCGCAGTGCCTCCTTCCAGACCTGGCCCCCTCCTGCCCTGGGGCTGGAATTTGCTGTCATTTCATGAGTTGAGCAAACAGAGTGAGCAGCAGCTCTGGATGGCAGGGGTCCAGCGAGGACCCAGGCTCTGCAAGAGGTGACCCAGTGAGTGCTGGAAGGCTGGGAAAGCCCTTGAGATGTGCCGAGGCCATAATGCTTCACCCAGCAGTGAGCTTTCCAGCTGCACCATCCTCCTCCCCTGCATCTCATCCTGTCCCCCTGCCCATCTGTACATAAACCCTGCTACCTGTGTCCCATTTGACCCAGACCACTGGAGATGGCCCAGGCCATCTCCCTCCCACAGTATCAGACAGAGCCTGGTTCCAGGCATAAATGACTAATGACAACAAAAGGGGGGTGGGGCAGGATCTGGGTATCAAAATCTAAAGTAAAACTCTGAGACAAGGGAAGTTGTAGTCATTTGAGCAAACAAACCTTGGACAAGTAAGGAAATTCTGGGGAAAACAAATGAATAAATAAATCAACAAATAAAGTGCCTGTGTGAAGTTTTAAATAAAGAGTCAGCTGCTATGTAGAAACAGGAAACCTTTAAAATTTGAGGAGAAAGAGTCATTTGTTTTCTGTATGCAGAAAACCAGAGCCTTGCCGAGACGGAGAGAGCAGCGGTTTGAGTCTGGGTACTTTCATTTCCACTCACGGTGCACGTGAGTGTAGGAGCAGGTTTCTGCTCTAACGAGACTGGGGGAGAGAGGATTTAAGCTTATATGTTGAGCAAGTCCCTATGGACAAAGGATATAGCTGCCTGTGGGTTGAGATGCAGCCTCAGATCATTCTGGTTTCCCTTCTTGCCACTTGCTCCTTATTTTTTCTTAATTAACTCTTCTTTAACTGAAATACTTTTTAGTAGCAGGACTGGTTATAAACAGCTCTGAGTGACCAATCTGAAGGAGTATGAAAAAGGAGAGGTATCTGCATTTATTTGCTTTTGCATTTCATTAGTCTGTTTCTAGTTCAGGTTCAACATAATTTGCCAGTTTGTCATTCATACAACAGAAGAACAGTCCTCACATGATGATATTTCAAATATCTTATTGATATGGATTTGATATAGACATATTGATACGCCATTTCTGACATGAAATGACATACTTCTTTGCTTATTTATCTACAAGAAGAGCAAATAAATCTTAAATTGTAAAGTGTATGCATTAAGAGATCCCAAAGAATCCTTTTAACAACATTCAGAAGTGTTTCCCTGTGAAGAAAAGTTTATGACACATGTTTAAATATTTATGGAATGTTAAAAATGAGGCATTAATTGGCAAACAACTTAATTAAAATGCTTTCTCGAGTAATTAGGAGCAAATACTTTCCTATCTGTTTTGCATGCCATTTGTCTTGTTCTCTGTTTGATAAAACCTGCCTGTCAGTCAAACTTTGCTGCAGGTAATTTTTTAGCTCTGTGGGGAAAATCTTCAAAAATTACATCTGAATTTAAAATATTTTGATTATCATTTTTGTCTCACAAATTCTCCTTTTTTACTTCATCTTCTATATGTCCCAGTAAAGCAGCATCCTGGGAATTTAGGGCCTGAAGATGAAATTCTGCATCAAGGCATTACTGAGTTTCCAAAAACGCTCTCCTGAGAACAAACTGAATCAATCTAGAATCAACAAACAGTGCAGTTAATTAATGAGTACACCATAAGGGAGCTTTTTTAAACAATGTTGACTGCTGCTGCCTCAGGACCAATAGCACCAGAAGTTATTGCTGGTTTCAAAGAAGTGATTCTTAGGGTTCCCCCAAGGCACCTTTTGCTTACATTAGCTATTTACTACAACTTTTCCTCTTATTTGCACCCTAGGGAAACTATACTTATTTGCTAAATTACTTTTTAAGTGATGCTTCTTCATGCCAGTAGCCTGAGGTATATGAGGGAAGATGCTACAGCGTAAATAATTGCAGAAACTGAGCTGCTTTACAGCAAAGTGCAAGGAAAACCTTTGAGCTGGACACCACCCAAACAGTGCTTCCAAGCCAAGATGAACCTGGAGGGCCGGGGAGAGCCCCAGGGACTGACTGCACACCCAGCCAGCTGCATGCCACCAGCAGACACAGACACACAGAAGTGCGAGACTCCCCAGAGAGAGCAGCCCTGCAAATCACTTTGGAGAATCAGGACAGCATAATTGAGAAAAAACCAGATTTCCAGCCACTGTGAACCAGGGAAGCTGAATCGGCCTTAGGAGAGTGATGCAAGTTTGCACCAGGTGAGATCCTGGCTAGCAGACTGTCTCCAACAACAACCAAAATGAGGTGAATATTCCAGCTACAGCCTTCCATGTAAAAAGATCTGAACAAAAGAGTATTAAAGATGTGACTTTTTTAAGGTCACACTGCTACACAATGGCAAATCAGTGGTTATTTTTCTCGTGTAACTTTTGGAATTTCCTTTTCAGGCCACTCTGTAGGAGGAGAAAAAGTAGGAGGCTGTGTTTACCAAAAACCCTTCAGAAGATAAGCCAGGTAGATGATGATGTTCTTGCAAAATGATGTTTTCTTATTACAGCTATGCAATAGGAGTGTAAAATTATTATTAAGTAGGGTCAAATTATCACTGGCCTGGGATAAAGTTAAATTTGTGTGTAACAAAATTCAGATGTTGCTGAAATTCCTTTTTAAAGACCCCGGCTGGCAATTGTCCTTCCCCCAGCCACGCTTTGAGCTCTTTTAACTGTAACGGCATCTGTCATTCATCCAATTTAAAGTGTCCCATGCAATGAAAGTGTAGAAATATTAATCTAAATCTGAATGGCAGCATTATATATTAATAAGTCCAAGAGACTGTACAAGCATTGGGGACAGCAATAATCAGTTGGTATTACTGATTGGATCTTGCTGGAAGGTATTTCCAGTCTTCACATGCTTTTAGTAACATTTACTTACAAATTACTATTACTATAAATATTTCAGTGGGGATTCAATGATGTAATGTAATCCCTAAAAGCTAGGAATGATTAATGTTCAGGTTTGTTCCTGCTATAGCATTTTAGCCAGATTTTTGTAGGACCAAGGAAAGTATGATCACCTGCAGGATGGGGGCAAAACTGGAGAAACCTACGTGTTTCTGGAGGGCTTTCTCTGCAAAGGGTTCAGGCAGATTGGAAAAGAAAGGATCCTGCACAATGCAGCCTTTGCTCCCAGAGAAGACAGACAGTGAAAACTGCTGCCAGGAGGGCAAGTGCTATCTATAACCAGGAAGCTAAACTCAGTCATTTAATTCTCTCATGTTTATGTCTGGTTTTGTTAATTTACTCTAAATTCAAAGGGACTTTGCAGCACAGGCACCATGACAGGGTTTGACCCAGGCAACAACCATCTGCTGGGAGGGAAAGACCTCTCGCCACTGAGGCTCAAGCACGTGGCATTTGAGCCTTGTGCAGCTGGCAGCTGAGCATGAGGATGCTGTTTCTTTGGAGCTCCTCCTGGCATTGCCACTATTTATTTATTTTTTGGGGTCCAGTTTCTCCAAGTGAGAGCTGCTCTGTGCTGCATACCAGAGCAGCTTCGCATAGGCACTGTGACCAGAGGTGGGGTGTGAGGTGGCTCCAGGCTCTAATCTCAGCATGCCAGTGCTCTGGCAGGTTTGGCTGCAGTGAAAGGTTCACTGAAATTGCCATTTCCTTAACATTGTTTTGGGGTGAGTTTTGCTTACTTCAGATTGCAGTCTCTTTGTTCTCAACTTCTAATTGTGCTTTTGATGCTAATAAATTATACCCAATTAAAAACATACAGCAAAAGCCATAGATTCCTTAAATGTGAAAGAAAAATGGAATAAAAGTGGGTAGTGAAGTGGGAAGCTGAAGTACTTCCATTAAAAACAAACAGAAAAACCCCATCAGATTTCTGCTGTTGCTAGTGATAGTTCTGATTTCAGCCAGCTCTCAGAGCACCTTTATGAAGCAGCTTGTACATGCTGTTTTAAATTTTGCAGTAATAAATGTTGCTCTTCCCCCCAAAGGTCAACTATAAAGTTTATTATACTTAAAGGACATGACTTCGGATTAGAAGTTTTCATACCAAGCCTTTTTATAAACAGCATTTGTTGTATCAAATAGAAACAAAAGCAATTCCCACTTGGCATTGATACATTCAATACTGCCTCAGCAGAAAGAAAATGGATCATCTCTATACAGACAGGATCTGGTTCAGTTTGTTCCTTGATTTATGGTGAAAATCTGCCTCAGATTTCTGTATCAAATTGTTGCATGCAAAAGCCAGAGGAGACATTTTCCTACTAATCTTATGTAATATTCTAGTAATCTGAGCCACTGAAATCCTTGGACAGAATTTCTGCTTTGCAAAAATGATTCTCAGTATCTGTTTTTGTTTGTGTCATTACTGTATCAGGTAAAGTACATTATTGGCTGAATATCCTCATGACCAAAATGCAGGACTGAACTAACAAATGATGGTTCTTATTTCTACAGGTTAAATACTGTAACTTATAAAAAATTAGGTCTTTTCAGGTCATGGGTGTAATTTCATAGAAACAAATCTAGGCAGTGAAAACACGACAAAGTGAATCTAGATGGTGTAGTGAAGTAGATCTTCTACCATGATCTGTACTCACACTGCACGTGCAGTTTTTCATATGTGCCAGTCAACCACCAGTACAAGGCACTGGGCTTGAACCTCCAACATGGATCTGAAGGAGTCCATATTTAACTATCAAATCACTCAAAATACCTAGTATGTGAAGAAGACTGTTGACAACATGCTTTGTAGCATCACCTGCTATCCTGTCTAGTCTGTTTATAATTCAGCAATCCCACCTCAACATCTCCAGGCTTCTACAATGAACTTAATCTACTCATGTTCCCAAATTTTTGTCTTTTCTGCCCAGCTGTGTTCTTTGGCCTATGCTAATTGTAAAGCCTTGGAAGAGTATTTATTTTATGTGCAACTTGGCCAACTGATTCAAGTTGCTTTGTAGAGGATCTGGTTCTCAAAATTACCTGTCAGTTTACAGGGATGTTTTCCTCCCTGATGATCTTACCAGCAAACTGTCTATCTACTACCAGTAGACCTTGCTTGCACTGTCAGCTCCAGAAATGAAGTGTCTGCTCTTCCCTGACCACAGTAACTCTATCTGGTATGCAAGATTCATCTAACGTTTCTTGAAGAGTTTGAGCTTAGGTACTGTTATTAACCTGCATAAGTACAGGGAGTGTATCTGAGGTTTCTGGATATACTTCAGTATAAGTACTTGGTAGGGCCACATGATAGCTCTCTCAGGACTGCTTTATCTCTGAAACACTTAGAAAAGTGTTCTTCTTCATTCAATAAATAGCCTCATGGAGAAGATTTCAGGCAGAAAATAGAAAAACCTGGATTTCTGACTGCAGGTCAGGTACTCAGCAGTTAGGTATGATGCTGGACCCAGTGCCAGATCCTATATGGATTGAGAGTGCTTCACAAATTTTGGAGTGCCTGTGGATTTGGTTCTTGACTGAATTCCAGTTCTGGGTCCTCTACAACTTTAGAAGTGCTGGCCTAGTATGAACTCATTTGACCAGTTCAAACTCTCTAAAAAATTTTTGAAGTTGTCTTTGTACAGTGGGTTTTATGACAGAACAAGTACTGTCTATGCATGCAGCTGTAATTGCTTGCTAAATCAGGCATCACCTAGCCTCCCCCAGCTGACACAGAGCTACATAAAAATATATGGACAGAATGAAATCTGTATTCTGACTAATTTGACAGACAATTGTGAATCCACACTTCACCTGGATCAAGCTTGTATTAGCAGTTGATTCTATCATGAAGATGGCTGGTATGAAGGACTGTGCAACACAGTCTTTGACCTGTTCATGGTGAAGTTTAAAAAAAAACATTTTCACTTTTTCTAATGCCAGTTCATCTGAATTATTGGAAGACGATGTCTAGTTTAAGCTGTTAGCTGAACGAACATTTTTTAGTTACCAATGATGTAACTGAAGATGGATATTGCACACAGCTAGTCCCTAACTAGACGCTAGGAAATTCCTGAAAAACCTCAGCTATCAAGCAATGACATTTCTGGAACATGTATCATCACTGCCTGGATTCTGGAAGTAGGGTTTACAAAGCTGGATCAGTTGGGGATAATGTAGCAACAGAGTCTGGGACTGCTAACTTCCATATAGTCCTTTGCTACAATCACTTGGCAAAAAGAGTTTGGGTCGTGCTCTTGCTGCTTAACCTTTTTTTTTTTTTTTTCTTGTACAACACCAGAATGCTTAAGCATTATAGCTGCAAGAGCTTGAAATGTTTGCAATTCAAACTTTTTCAAAGTAGCCCTGAGGGGAAGGAAAACAAATATCCCCTTAACCTTCATTCTAATTATGTCAGTCATTAAAATACAAGGAACAAAGAACAGTGTTTATTAAAATTCCCTTCTGTTGATAGCTCCTCTTTATAGTGTGGTTCATACCAGCAGATGTTTAGTGTAAACATCTTCCTGGAAGGGAGGAAGAGAATGCTTATAAATTAACCAAATTTTTAAAAATATTCAGATACTCCCTACAATCTTTTATACTATTTGTAGGCAGAGGAGTTATTTTAAGAATGCATTTCCATTACAGTTATCTCTGTGATTGTCTGACTTTGCACAGTCCACTTAAATGTACAATCCTGATGAAATAACAGTGTGTGATAACTGCTGACTAAGATCCAGAAGTGGCATTGTATGCTCTTCAGATAAGCAAACAGGAAGCATAGAAATGGCTGTTTCCCACTGAAGACTTAATTTCCCTTTGCTATGATAACTCTTGATTCTGTAATCATAAACTAATTAGGTTAATTTTGAGATTATTAGTACAACTGCCATCTACTTCAAACAATGAAGCCATCTGCTTTTATAGGGGTGTTGGAGAGGTGCAGACTTGTGCTTTAGATCAGTTTAACTTCTTTGTAGGTCTTGTCTTCTTTCCTATGCTGCAGGTTTCAGAGCAGGCTTCAGAGCAGGTACAACTATCCTGAGTTTGTACCGAGATGGCTATTGCACTGGGTTCAAAATACTCACACTGTGCTTTGGAAAGATTGATTTCAGGCTGTCTGGTGATCCATAGAGACTACCAGAAGAACAAGAGTCCTCTGTTTTTTAGCCAAAATTTGCACCTGAGTGGATACTTCTCTGTAAATTAAGCGGCTTTTCATGATGATGACTAGGACAGGCTGTTGATCTCAATTTCTTTATTACGGAAGTTAGTTAGATCTGGAACCGTTTATTGGATTCAGTTTTCACTTTTTCCTTCCTACATGATAGCTTTGTTATAATTAAGAGTTTTAAAAATCCTAAGAACTTCAGCATTTACTCTAGAGGTGATTTCTGTTTGCTTGTACTTTTGCTTTCATAATCCACAGAAATGAAAATTGACTGTCATAAAGCTTTAGAAAACTACTTAAATATTTTTAAGCAGTATGTGCATCTGGAAAAATGGAATTTTGGTATGGTGTATGCTACTATCCTCATACAGATAGTAACAGTTCATTTTCCTTTCTTGGTGTTCATGCCACAAGGCCTCCAACTGGCTTACAGGATGATTCTGGTACAAGCAAAATGAAGCAGTCAGAGCAATCAGCATGGGACCAAGGGGCTTTAGCACTCAGAGAGGTGCTCCGTTGCACATCTCTATGGCACAGCACCTGTCTACCTTTATAGGGAAATACATGTTGCTCTTGATGAACATGATGGTGATAGTATATGCTATTGATGTAATCCTCCTAAGTTGGGGAATTCTAGCACATAAACCAGGTTACTGAGGCTTGTGTGAAATTCAGGTCACACCTGACACGAGAAAGACAAAGGAGATGACTTCTGGGAAGCTGCATATCCCAGCAGTAAAAGAGAGAGCAAGAACAAGCTCCTTAAGTTGAGTTCTCGAAGCTCCATGGCATACAAGTGTCAGCTGGTATCTTGAACTCTGTCATGTTTTGTGGCTGTGAGTATGAAGACCATTCAGAGTGAAAAGAGCACAACATGAGCACCAAGCATAGGGTTTATGGTATGAAAACAAATTGCTCAGGGAGCAAAGCATAGGGCTTATGGTATGAAAACAAACTGCTCAGGGAGCAGGTGGGAAGCAATGAGGGCCAAGCACCTTAACCCCACTTCAAGCATGTCTACTGCTCCAGCAGCAGAAGGCAGCTGTAATGGGGATGGATCTTGAGGCAGCTCAGAGCAACTGCAGTGACGTGTAGATCCCTCATCACTGGAGTATAGGCTGAAACTGACAAAGCATTGCTGTTGCATTTAAAAATTCTTCTTCATTCAATAAACAGATTAAATGATTTCCTCTATTATGTCTATGATATCAAAATAGGTAAGGAGTGGGCTGCTACAACAGCAGAAATTCTGCTGAGCTACCTGCTATAGAGTTATATTGAGACAGAAATGAACAGAAACTAGTTTCAGTACCTAACCTTCCAGAGTTCTTCAGTGAATTTATTTTATCTCATTTAAGAGAATAGTGTTGATTCATTCTTTTTTTTTCTTCATCTGTAGCTGGTTTTCTTAGATAAAAGAAAAACAATATCTGAATCTATATTTCTATTTCCAAATTAAAACTAGCAGATCAGTTAATATTAGTATTATTGGTATCTGCTGTGATGCCCAGTGGGCTTGCTTCTGAAGATTCTTTTATTGCCTAGCAAGAGGTAATTCTCGATCCTCCGTGAATAATGACACCAGGAAAATCTGCTGATTTGCAGCAGCCTATTCCATGTTCTGCTGAACCCCATGTCTTTTGCCTCTAAAATCTGTCCCTTGTCTTCTTCTGTAAAAGGAAAAGCAGAGGAAAGAATTTGGTTCTGACAGATTTTTATTTTACTGAAGTGCACAGTTGTTATTATATAAGATATGGAACCACACAGGTATCTTCCCATCATAATCCATAAAAAGTGCTCCAAGTTTCCAAAAGTCAAAGTCTGACTGAATGGAAGAGGGAGAAGCCTTAGAGAAGAATCCAAAACTAAGGAAAAAGTGTCACGAAGACAAAAAGCTTTATCAACGTACAAAACTTACCTTCAGAAACAAGTTCCCACAGCTTGTTGAATCACAGGTAAAGAATTTTTGTTTTAAACAAGTAAGTCTTAGATTCTCTTAGCGTTGACACGGACATTAGTATACTCAGCTCTAGCTGGAGCAGAATAAATAGCTTTGCTCTGTACATATACAGGCTTGAGTGACTTGACCTTTCCAGATGAGGGGCCTAATTCCTTAAAGGTAGATTTCCATAGAGTTCTGGAAGATACTTCCCTACTGATACAGGTCTGATGGCATCCTAAAAAAAAAAAAGAGATGGATATTTAGAAGCCCTACACAAGGTTGTAACTAGAATCATAGAATCATAGAATGTCCTGAGTTGGAAGGGACCCACAAGGATCATCAAGTCCAACTCCTGTTCCTGCATAAGACAACCCCAAAATTCACACCATATGTCCGAGGGCATTGTCCAAATGCTTCTTAAATGTTGTCAGGCTTGGTGCCATGACTGCCTCCCTGGGGAGCCTGTTCCAGTGCTTCACCACCCGTTGGGTGAAGAACCTTTTCCTAATGTCCGACCTAAACCTCCCCTGGCATATCTTCCTGCCATTCCCTTAGGTCCTATCATTGGTCATCAGGGAGAAGAGATCAGCGCCTGCCCCTCCTCCTTCCCTTGTGAGGAAGCTGTAGACTGCAATGAGGTCTCCCCTCAGTCTCCTCTTCTCCAGGCTGAACAGACCAAGTGGCTTCAGCTGCTCCTCGTACAGCTTCCCCTCTAAACCCTTCACCATCTTCGTGGCTCTCCTCTGGACGCTCTCTAGTAGCTTTGTATCCTTTTTGTGCTGTGGCGCCCAAAACTGCACACAGCACTCAAGATGAGGCCACACCAGTGCAGCGTAGAGCGGGACAATCACCTCCCTCGACCGGCTAGCCAGACAGTGCTTGATGCACCCCAGGACACAGTTGGCCCTCCTGGCTGCCAGGCCACACTGTTGGCTCATGTTCAACCGTGTTCAAACTAATAATTTTTTTTCCCCTGAGACTGTCGTGCAAATAAGGTTTTCAGTAGGGTACTATTTTATATGAAATTAAATGCATAAGGGTTGCAAATCTGTGGCTCAGATTCTGTTCTGTGATACTGTAAATGCATTTAAATTAAGGATAATGCTTTCTACTTACATTCGTACCAGAAAAACCAACTGAGGGGTTTGCTTATTGCTAGATCTGATGGGAGCAACACGCATTAAGTCATATATACTCTCTTTTTATTTCTGAAATATCACAGACACAATCCAATTCATTCTGCTTGGAACCTTATGTAAAAAAAACACTTTAGCTTTTAAAAATCAACAGCAAAACTCAAATAATCCCGTATTACATATATTTTGGAAAATAAATATGACCTAATTTAAAATGTGAATAGAGAGGTAAAAGTACCAGTTGCATTCAGTAATTGCCAGCAGTCAATGTTATTGCATGCAGAAAATTGACTAGTACACCCAATATAAATTATTGATGCACTCATATTGACTTATTCTGACTTTGATGGATAGAAAATGTGACACTATTGTAATATGCATATTGTATTAATAACATAACTAATCAAAGATAATTTTTAACAAACTATGACATAAGGCCTTAAATTATTGATGGAGAACAGTTTAGAGATGGTTAGTGCATTAGTTGAATGTGTTCATTTCACTGACCATTTGGTCTGGTCCCATCTGCCACAAGTTAGCTTCCTCATCTCTCTAGTACCCATTCAGGTGCATTTGGAGCAGCTGGGATATTAGTTCTCTATGGAGAAATAAGATATCACCACGATTCGCCAATGCTCCCTGCAGTTCCATGCTCCCCAGCAGCCTCTTCAACAATAGGACAAGGCTCTTTGCAGTTCCAGGTGTAATAATTTAATCTCATAAAACAATGTAACTTAGTCCCTTGGAGAACTTGGCCTTATTAATAAAAAATGCAGGCATACAATTTACATTGTTACAGTGACATTCCTCATATTGCTTTTTTTCATTCTATCAAAAGCTTCTGGAAAAACCTTATTATAGAGAGACTTATTCAAGGAAATAATGTGGCTGTTTGAGCTAGTTGGCATAGGATTATAGCATGAAAATGAGTAAAAGGTGGGGGCAGGGGTGGGAGGGATGTGGGAGATGGAGAGATCTGTTTCTTTAATTCTTTAGTTTGGCAATGCTAAAAAAAAAAAAGTATGGATTGCAAAACAAGAAATGCTCACTTTTTATTTATCTTTGCAGATAGCAAATAGATCATATTTGCTGAAGGACTCTTAATGATAATAGCATCAAAAAAAAGCAAACTGTTGGACAGTGAACTAGGACAATGCACAATGTGGATCAAAGCACTAAAACAAGTGGCTTCCCATGACTTTTATTTAAGTTTTGTGGTACAAACTGGCCATCTGTAGCAGGCAGTGTTTGCAGGCTGTGTCCATTTCCACAGATGTTTTAAGTTAGAAGTTGTTCTTTGTTGTTAACTCTGCAGTAGCACCTCAAGAGGAATGTCAAGAAGCAGCAAATGGTTGGAAGCTTAAAGAAAACATTACCTGATGGCAGGCATCTTTTGAAAGAAAATACTTTTCATTGCCAGACTTCACTGGGGGTGGTGGGAAATGATGCTTGAGCAGACAGCTTAGTAGACCTTCCAGAACTCCCCTACCACCCTGCTGATTTTCTGCTATATGCTGACTTTTAAAATCTCTACATTTTCTGAGACCAGTTTTTAGACTAGGCAAGTCCTCTTTATGCTAGAAGACTTGCCATACTCCCATGTGGTCTTCTAGACTGGATCAGCTTGCCCATCTAAGCAGCTCTCTGTATGCTTATATTGTGTCTCTGCCTTACTTATATATAGCATGCTAAATGGGCTTCAATAATTGGCAGCAGCAATCAAGGCATGAGTCAGAGGGTGAAGTCAGCCTCTGAAAGAACAAAAAAAATATGTCAAAGAACTCTTTGATTAATGTTGCCAAAAATGGCCCTATTTTTGAGTTCCCATAGTCAGAGAGTGTATGATTTCTTGTTCTTCCTTTAGGTAGGTTGCAATTACTGTCCCCAACGAAACAGAATGAGGCAGGTATGAAAAAGTAGAGGAATTTCGGGAAGTATTCATATAGCAAGCCACTGTTTACTGTAATAACACAGACCCACAAGCCAGTGGTGAAAAAATATCTGGATTTTCCATGTGGCTTCAGAGAATCAAGGCAGTGTTTCTATCTCCATCCTCAGTTCACTTGCCTCCTCACTCTCTAAAAACAAGCTAGGAAGGACTTCTCTAGAGCTAGGTTTTCTGTCCTAGTCACAGGTGAGAGGTTATTAAGGGCAACTGAGAAATATCGCATCCCCACTGTGGTGTGGTTTGTCTTACGTGACTAACATATAACAAAGGAGGCTCTGATGAAGTTTCCAGCTTTCCAGCTCTGGTGGCACGCACTGAGGATGTCTGTGGTTCTCCAGCTCAGTCATTTGCTGGGGGAATGCTTGGGAACTTCCAAGAGCCTGAGCTGGACTATTTCCCTTTTACTGTTGAAAACACCACCTTTGGCTTCCCCATTCTTGCCAGACATGACTAAATCTCAGGACTCATAAAAGCACTCTGAAGAACTGTTTTCTCCAGAGTATATCAGATGTATAAAATGAGATGAGCTTTCTTTGTTTTCTTTCTTTTTAAATGATGCAAGGAGACTGTGTCCCATGAGGCAGCAGAACCATCAAATTTTGGCTCCATGTACTGTTCAAATCTCACAGGTTGAACACGGCTTTGATATCAGTATGTGATTTTAGGAAACATGGTACAAAGTACAGAAGGGACAAAAAACTGTTCTCCTACTGCTGCTGGCAAAAGGAGTACTGATTTTGGTATTCTAACTGCTAGAGAGCATATGATCTCCAACTGTTTCTTCCAGAAGAATTAAAAATTGTCAAGTGGCATTCTGCCTTCTTCCTGGATTTCATGGAAACAGCTGGCTAAACTTCTGTACTCCCTTACCCTTCTGCTGGAGCCTGGTGTTTAGTCACAGGCTCGCTTTTTGCCCTTCTATTTAAACATTATTTACGTGTTATTAGTCTAGGCAGAGTAAGACATTCTGCAAGGTTTTGAAATAAAGGACAAAAATTGTGTCATGGATTTGTCAAAACACACTTTAACAAGGTCTGACACTCCTGGTGTAAGTCAAAGGGTTTATTCATATTGACAAAACTTATTAAATCCCTGTACAATTTCACAAATACACAACATGAACAGCCTAATTCGTGAAAAAAAAAGGCATAAAAGAAGGTGTATTTTTTCTGAACTATGTATTTTATGATTAAATTGTTTTTTCCCATGTCAGAGGAAACTGTGCCTCATGACTGTCTAGCTGCATGCTTACACCCTCACTGTAGTGCAGATTAGTCAGCAGCTGGGGCTAGATGTATGCTCCTGCTATTCATTCACAATGCCTTCCACCAGCTACCAAACACCAAAAAATTCTTGTTCCAGTCATTGGTGCCTGACTGCAGTATTCATAGGGTAGTTTTCTAATTGGAGCTAATCGAATGAGTTCTTCCAAAACAAAGTTGAGGTTAGTTTTAAAGAGGACTTTTTTAGATATTGAGATTTCTCCATGCAAGGAAACCTGATTTTACTTCTTCAGGCTTAGTGAATTGAGAGGTATGTTCCACACATATTCAGGCTGTCTCTCAGTATGTGGACACAGCTTTTCTCTTGCTGGTTTTCTCTGTATATTATGGTTATGAAAATGTGAATGAGAACACAATTCCTATTTTAAATTATAGGTGAAAGGCATGGTGCTGTCTCTCTTTGGAGGTGGCTTACAGAGCTTTGCATAGAGGACAGAAGGCAGAGGTTTAGGTTGTACCATGCAACATCCCAGAGACTGCAGTGTCACAGGCCATGCGGCAACATGAAAAAAAATGGTATAACTTAGGCAATGTCTAACCTGTGTAGAGCATACAATGCAGAGTTAAAGATATCCCAGGGTTGGATTTATTTACCCATACAGACTGTCCAAACTAAAGCACCAGAACCTAATTAGAGACATTGGCCGAAGCACTCCGCCCTGCTGGGATGGGCAATATGGGGGTCCACATTTCACTGGAGGTCTCAACTGCCCTTCCCACTCACACAGCAGTGACAAAACTATCCTGCCCATCAGCATCCCATCACTTGAGGATGGTACATTAAAAAAGTATGACTAAAAATCTGCTGTGGTTTTATATGCAGACGTCTGAGTCTCTCTAACATGTTTTCAGGAGGGACTTGGATTTCATTGGCTATAGCTATGTTATAATGAGTCTGTGCTTAAGCCCAGAGCATATGGACACAAGCCCAGGCTGTGGCATGGACATTCAGTGAGCTCCAGTGCTCGTGGAGATAAAGCCTGACCCACCTTCCCCCTTGAAGAGAAGCCATGCTCGTCCTGCCTGTAGCATGAAGTGGCTTTGCTCAGTTGTCCCAGTCACCAGCCTGTAACACACAACGCCTCACAGCAATTGCATCTTGCCAAATTCAGGCAGTAAAGTCAGACTGGGGTCATTGCAAGAGCCAATACCATGTGTGGTAAGGACTGAAGGGGTGCAACAGACAGCCTGACATGGCTACAGGGAGGTGGGTAGGGTGCTGTGCCCTTGGCGGTGCTCTGGCCCGTGCGCTGCTGAGCAATACAAGCCCATCTTCTGGCTCCAGGAGGGATGCAACATCTTACGCTAAGGATATGATCACTTGGTGCCAGCTGGACATGCAAGCTAGATCTTTAATAGCAGGGAAAAATGTCCTTTTTCCTATTTTTAAATTGATAAATATATAGTATGCAATTATTTCATCTACAACGTCAAAAGCATTTTAAAATATGAAAGTGCTACCTGTTTTTTTGGTCAATAGAGGTGCAAACTTAAAAGGAAGCCAAGATAATTTTTGTGTATTTTGCTCAGTTTACTCATGTAGCAAGGTAATGCTTAGCTATGGAGTGTTTGTCTGAGGAATGGTTTCTCTTGCACTGCATCATGAAATATATGAGAACAAGATTACATCTACAGTTACTGCAATCTCAAATTACTAATTTGTTTTAATGAAATTCAACTCCTCCCAAGATTGCCCCAGAACTATATAATGATTTGAAGTGCTAATGCTTGCACTGGGATCTTTACATTAGCAAATAAATCTGGGAAAATAAATGTATCCATTTGTCTGCCTTGCAGGGATATTCCTGAGGAGGCAGCTGCACGCTGTTTCATTTCATTGTGTTGTTTTGGTTTTAACCAGCTTGGCTTTCTTTTCAGCCATGCTGCAGGACAGGAAGGCTCCATTTCAGTGGTAAAAATGTTTCTTTTTAGCCAAAAAATAAATGTGTCAGCTCCACCATGGAAGTTGTAAGGCTATACAGTGCAGCTCAATTTACAGTAGGATGGACTATAAAAGCACACCACCAAGAGTCAGTCATCTTCACACCTTCACTTCTGAGTTCCACCCCTGAAAGCACCCTGTAAGACCAAGGTGGTTTTTATTGTGTTAGCCTTTCTGAAAGTGCTAAAACCCCATTTGCAAAGTTTAAGCTTCCCAGAAACAATAAAGGCAAGTGACCAATGTGCGTCATGTGAATACCAGATCTTTAGAGACAGCTGAAATTAATTGCTCAACTAAATCCCACACCAAAATATAACTGAGGAATTTAACATTCAAAATAAACAAATAAAAACATTGGGAAGTCTTAAGAAGATGATGAGATTCATTCAGATTCTATGTAAGGAACAAGCTTCAGAGTTTAGTGGGGAAACCAGTGGAAAAATACTAGAAATATCTTAGATTAAGTAGAAATGTGAATTCATTTTTAAACTGAGATAATGTTTCTGAAATTCAGCAAATTTGGGGGTTAGCCTCAAGAATATCTCCTTTAGGAAAACTTCCACTGACTAATCACATAAGACAAATAAAGGAATCAAGAGCTGTAAGTAGCTGAGAATGTTGTATCTGACTTTTGTTAGATATCAGTTAAGGTGACTGGAATGATTTGGTTAGTAGTAAATACTATTTTCAAGTAATTGTTTGACCAACTCCAGTTGAGGACAGACCTAGAGAAAGTGGTTACACAGCTGCAAACACATGTATAACTGCTACACATCTCTTCTCTTGACTTTGTCAAGTAATATACCTCTGTCTCCTGTATCAGTCTTCAGAAATGGGAAAAAAACCCACCAAAATTCTTATTTTTTACTTGGAAATTGGAGACTGCCACCATTCTTACTTCCATTGCTTCACATGAAGATGCAGCCACATAAAAATTGTTACATTTTCTTTAAAGGATATCTAGGCTAGCAGGTACCTCACCTAATTCTGATTTCAAATTTTAAGCTGTTTTGAAGGCATAGAGACATACTCAACCCCTCCTAAAATCACTGTCTTAGCTCCCCTGATAGTGAAAAAAAAAGAGGCATTTCTACATAGCTAGTTTAGATTTAGGTGTCTAACTTTTGGTAGCTTAAGTTAAATGAGATTAATCCCATTCTCAGTGATGCTGTGCTACCAATTAGAGATAAATAAATGCTCTGTCTAAAATCTCAGGTGTGAAGACAAACTGGTGTTTGGAAGGCTTCTTTCCTGTTTTTTCTGCTCACCAAAATAATGGCTGTACCTATCACCCTGCAAATACCTCGGGATTTTTTTTTTTTTTTTCCCACTTTGTGTCTAACTGCCATTACTGCTAGTAGGAGATGTATGTGGGCATTGAGAGCAGAATATATCCCAGTTTCAAGTACCTGAATTATTTTTATTTTGCATCGAAATATGATTAGTTGTAATGAGAATTCAGGATTCAATGAAGGTGAGGTAGCTTAATGGTGAGAATTTAGAGCACTTTTACAATCTGATTATCTTAAAATGTCTCAACTTACAGCTTTTTCAAGCAGACATAATGGACCTTATTCAATAAGTTTGCTTAATCAGGTGGTACTTGTGGAGAAATATTGCCTTTCTTCTGAAAATAAAAGATTATGTTTCCATGTGTTACTATTGGGCTTTTTTCTTTCCTTCCTACAAAAGGAATTTCTGATATAGCCCTGAAATTCTTTTATTAATGTCTTTATTTCACTGAAATCAAAGTAGCCTGTAGAACTGGCTCCCCTGTTTTTAGATTTTCATATATATCTTGTGACAGTAGTAACTCAGAGATATTTTAGCTTCCATAAATGTTATTTGGCAAAAATAACATAATCAACAAACCATGGCTTTGTAGGAACCAGGAAAGCTATGGTTGTGAGGAAACAGGGTCCTGAAGAATGGAAACAGGGCTGAGACACTGAAGAATGGGTCTCCTAAACTTGCCTTTGACGCTAACTCATCACGTTATTTCAAGTAGCTTGTGACACCTCTGCCTCAGGGTCTTCATCTGTAAATTGGAGGCAACAATACTTCCCATATCTCAGGACAAACCATGAGTGTAGCCAGCGTTTTACCTGCTCCTTGAACAAGCTGTATGGAAAGCTTAGCTAGTATTGGTGTTACAGTGCATTGTCCGTGCCTTTCCCCATACGAAGAGCACAGCCTCTTCATTTCATGCACAGACTGACTACTGGAAATGAGATGAAGTTTATGAAAATGGCCTCGGTATGCGTGCTTAAGGCCACAGACTGTGTCTGCTTTCCTTTGCTCCTTTGGGAGTGCTTTGCCTAGCATAATAAGGCACAGACTGATTTGGGAGCATGCCATTTTGTGATTGCAATAATTCAATGTTTTTTCTAGGTGCAGCGTTGTGCTCATGATGGGATTACGCAGTCTCAAGTAAAGAACGTAGTCTTAGGAACACCGCAAGGTCAACTACTCAGAGGTGTGGGTTTTTTTCATTTTATGTGTATCATGCATGCATATATATATATTTATAGACATATGAAACACCTAACGAAGAAAACATCCTTCACCTTTTCCATGTTTAAACATCAAGATAAAAAATAACTCAATACCTGCCATGTTATCAATGTAGGAGAGCATGAGGAACCAGGTAAGTGTCTTCCACAAGTGTCGTCAAGCTGAATACTTACCTGTCTGTGTTAACTCAAGCTGCCTAAACATTAATTTTCCAGTCTAAGCCAGCTGAACCTGAACACAGCACTTCTGGTCTGAAAATCAGTGTTTAGGAAGGTGTAGTATATTGTCCTTTGGAAGCACTTATCTTTCCACTGAGTATATAGGAGCCTAGGTGACCATTTTAGTCTAAAATTTAGGAATAAGTTACAGCAGCGTTGAGCAAAATGAAACCAGGCTTCAGGTTTCTTGAAAATATCAAAAACGTAAAAAGTATATAAGAACTGTAAATATGCAGAGTGGTTTTAAATATATTCATAATTCACTTTCAGCCCCACAAAGAACAAGGTCATTAATGTTATGGAATATCTATGGATAATTTCAAATGCCTGTTTTTTGATAGAAAATACAGATATTGCTGGTGAGGGTATGAACCATATAGATTTCTGGCTGATGGTATATCATGTGAGAAACCCACTATTATTGAGCAGACTGGTATCATATGCAGAAATACTAGGCCAAACAAATGACTAACATGTTAGGCATGACAAAAAGCTGTCATCTCACTCTATCAGCATCTCACCACAGTTTTTCAGTGCTGCTTATTTAGTAGCAAACAGAAAGCCTATGGAATATAGAAGACTAAAACAGATGAAAACTTTTACAATTTTGAATGAATAAAATAATTCAGAAAACATCAGGATAGGGCAACCTTATAATGAAATTTCCCCTTGCTTTTCAAGCTGTGATAGAGCTACTTAAGAAAAAGAACAAAAATAACACATTACTGAAAAAATATGAAAACGTTGTAAGTTGTCTTCTTCTGCTTTTAGAAGGATTAGGGTACAAAGGATTGAATCCTGTAGTCCATACTCAAACATTCAAATTGATTAAAGTTTTGTCTGGGAAAGCTCACATCTTGACAGTACTTGCCAAATGACACTTTTTACTGATGGATATAGGAGATTGGCTGTGCCATTTCAGTCTGTCAATTCTCAGTCTGTGTATCAGATAGAAATAAAAACTAGTCTGGGACTGAAATGATAAAACCATTGAAATCCAACATAGATCCAAGAAGTTGGGAAAAAGCTAAGAAGCAAGAATTATGGTGAGTGCTTTAACTGCAGCAAGAAAGTGCCAAATGGCAATGTGACAGAAGTAGTTTAAAGATCATTCTATGACTCTTAGTGCTTGAACAAGTTTAGGGCTATTTTGGATCACAATCCAGAAGGTCATTCCTTATTCATATCTAGAGAAGCCACTGGACCTGTTCTGCCCTCACTGATGATGTCACCGGGAGAAGAGTTTTCCTTTGTCTCGTGTACATATACTGAGAACTCACTTTTATTGTTGCAAATCATTGTCATCAAAAATGACAGTTTGCAGAGCAGGCATTTTGGGTGATATTCAGGGTACTGTTATGATATTGTTGTCCATTTTGAAGTCTGCCATAGCCTGTGAACCTCCATGCATGTTCAGAGAAAGTCACTTTCCTATTGTCCCTGTGCCATACACACATATAGACATGTATATGTTTTTGAGAACTAGAGCTTTTAGTGATTGGCTTGGCTAGCACCATCCTTAACAAGCTTGTTTTAGTCTATTACTTCAAATTAATTTTTTAAGATGAGAGCATTAGAGAGTATGTCTGCTGGGGCTACAGTTGGAAAGACAAGTCTGAGGGCTGAACTATGAAATAAAAACAGCACATAAGGGAAGAAAACTGCCTAAAGGAAACATACTGCTGTTTGAATAGCAGGCGAGAGGTGGAAGGCAACCAGCTGAAATAGCCCTTGTTAAAAAAAAAGAAGAAATCAAAACTGTGAAAAAGGTCCAGATCCTCTTTAATATCCCAAACTCAAACTGAGGCTTTGCCAGTATTAGCCTATCCTACAGATTTTTCTTATCTCAGTGGCTGACTTTTGAGAAGTACTGGTAAAAAACCCTAAAATTGCAAATGCTTTAGGGATTGTACCCTGCCCGCTGGCAGATATACACTGGGGAGTTGGGGGGCAGAGGGTGCTGCAGTTGCCTCTTTAGCACTGCTCTGTTTGATGCATCTCATGTGGCACGTGCCAGGGAAATGTGATTTTGTGTACAGCTCTGTGCACCCATTAAACTTTGCAAGTCAAATTCTGAGTTTCCAGAACTTCCCAAAAGGGGAGAAGCTTTATTCGTAAGGTAGAAAAGGATAACAAAGTAGATGTGACAACCAGGAGATTGTCGTAAACACTCTGAGGTTGTATGTGCTGGTTTCTTTTCCTTTTCCTTCTGATTTCTGGATTTTGAATGCTCACTTTTTAGTCAATTTCTCCAAAGCAAAATATTATTTCTTAAAGAAAACTGAGATTCTTCTGTGGCTCCAAGATCTGGATCTTAAAGGAAACACCGTTTAATACCGTGAGGCTCATGCTATCACTGAGAAATAGCAAAACTGAGTCTAAAAGTCTGTCCAGGACCTGTAGCTCTGACTATAATCAAGCTCTGAGTCCCCTTGAGGAGCTCCCACATATTAGTCAGGTGCAAGCAGAACAGGTAGTACAGGACATTCCCGAACAAGGTCCTTCTAGTAGAAATATTCATCTAGGTCAAAGGAGATGATGCTGTTGCCTCAGCTTCAAATGGTATTTAGTGTCCATTCCAATTCCTTGCACTTGTTCTGTGGATATTTATATCAGCAGCTTCAACAGCTTCACCTGGCTTCTGAGGCACCTAAGAAACCCAAGCCTGAACCCTAAGGTAGTTTCAGGGACAAATAGGAATGGCCATATTGATGTGCTTTGTGTGTACATATCCCCAAAATTGTGTCTGACAGACTATGGTCAGCTCTGATTTTTGGACTTACATGCAGCTAAAAGGTTGTCAGTGCAAGTGCAGCCTTCATCTGGCAAAGGGTGCCTGTAATATTATGCCTTACACTCCAGATCCTTTTCTTTCCTCTGCTTGGGTACATTGCCTGCAGTTGTCCAGGATCTGGTTAGATCTGAGATCTCCAACTTTCAAATTTATACCTGCATCTTAATGCTAAATTTTTTTTCTATCTACAATAAATTTCAATATACCTTACAATATTTCAGTATAAATTACAATATACATTAATTTCGCTAACACACATCATGCATTTAGTTCTTATGAGGTCAAAACCACTAATTAAGACTGAACAATAGTTAATATGCCCCTCCTAGCTCTCTTCCAGAGCAAAGAGGGGCAGTTTGAACTTATACAGTCAAAAATTAAACACAAAAACAGACACCATTGAAGTGTCCAGAAACTATTAAGATTCCTATTTTAATCTGACTAAGAAATCCTCCTTGAAAAACAGAACCTGTGAAGCTGCATCTGTCCTGCATCATGTAATCTTTTGTGGGAGAACCAAAGGAACTCCATATCAGCTCAGAGTAGGTATGTGCATACATGCACGTATGTAGTTATTCTGAACATATGCTACTCTCTCTCTCCCAAAGGTAAAAAGGGAATCAATTGAATAGTTTGTTGTCAAGTGAGCGATCTTCACCTTTAACTCCTTCTCTACAAACTGACTGTGTGTAAAGCAGGACAGAAGTATTTTTTCCTGAAGTGGTTTAAGAAAAAAACTGCTGAAAATTTCTGCTATATCCAGTTTTTAATTATGTTAACAACATAATCGCTGCTAAACCTCCTCTTCACCCCCACCCCCCCAAAAAAGAAGTACATTTGAGGATACCAAATGTCATTGAAACACTGAGAAAAAAATATTTTGAACTGCTCTGTTGCTAGCATAGTATGGCTATAGCAAACCACATACTAGTGAGTTGGAATCATATCATTCTGAGCATCTGCACTACTCCTCCTTGGAGAGTGCATACTAATCATCTCTCTTCATGGTCAGTAACCACATAAGGACAACACCAGACGATGCCAGTGGTTTTGGTCCTGTAGCATTTATATGCTTTCCTGCAAAGATAGTCATGCCAGATAATATTCGTCAACCTTGTCTTTGGTCTTCTCTCTTGATTGAGGCAGATGTTTATTTTCCATCTGCACTATATGTCAGTGCAACTGCAGCCTTCATCTGGCAAAGGGTGCCTGTAATATTATGAGGCCATCGCATAAGCTGCTGGAAAGATTACTCTTGTGAATAAAATCAGTTTATGGCTAAAAACATTTATTCTTCATTTTGATAAGCCCTTAACAAATGAAAATTTGCTTCCTTACACTTTTGCCAAGCATAGGACCATGTTTATTTCTAGCTATATGGGTCACGAAGGATTCCCAGCTGTTAGATAGAGTCAGTTGTGCATTGCTGCACTCAACAACATCTGTTTCACAAAAACAGTATCCAGCTTTTAGCGCTCAAATGGAGGTTATACCATATGCCAGCAGACCACTTAGTTTTTACCTTGGGAACCAACTTTACACTAGTCAAGGTAACAGAGGAAGTACTGAGTATTTAAATGCTACCAGGCTTCAGTCACATCTTCATGTGCTCTTGTCATTTCCAACTATATATAGTAAAATTAGTTCCAAGCATATACTGCAAGCTGTTCCTCTCTTTAATTATTAACTGGAAGAAAGTTTGTTTGCAAAACAGTTAAAATGTTTTTTGTGATAGACTCTGATGTTGAAAGTGGTGCCATAAGATGCTTCTGCAAATACAGAACCTTGTTAAAATGTCAAATAATATCAGCTATCAACAAAGGCAGATCAGGTTGAATACCCTTTAACTACTGAGCAGGATGTTAAAAAGCCATACTACCGTGGAAATCTTCAGAGCCTCGCAAACCATTCAAAATGTCTGGCGGTGTTATACTACCAGGATGTTTTCGATTATGATTTATGTTGTTCTACCAACTGTCTTCTTTCCTCTCATTTGGTTTTAATCACTTAATGGCTCTCTAGAAATAAAGTTTTAAAAATACATATCTTTGTCAGTAACAGATAAATTAGATTAAAGGAAATGCCTCTGATAGATGAATCATTCTCTAAGGAGAATACCAAAGAATTTTATGCCCTTACTGGTAGGAGGAGGACAGTTGTCGCTGGTAACGTTGCATGGTATTATATTGCACTTAGTGATGTAGTAAAGCAGATTTGTTTGCCGATGATTCATTTCTATCATAAATGTTTTGTTGCTAAATACGTTCCTTAATGCCCAGTAAGATGTTTTCAATAGCACATGGATAAATTTGGTGTGTACTCCAGAATAGCTACAAGATTCACATTATACTTGATTCTACCAAATTGTATCACTGAAAATGTGGATTATGCTGGTGAAGTGAATGAGTTAGATTTTGTTAACACAGACAAATTTTACTTGTATGTAATTCAATTGACTGCAGTTGAACTATTCATTGAAATGATGCAAAAAGCCAGTCATGATACTATAGACCAGTTTGCTCCAGCCCCATCCTTAGTTTGTAAAACTGAAGAACAAGATGAGTCAAGTTGCACCACGTAATTGCTTATATCTATTTCCCTGCCATTACAGAACCAAGTAAGTAACAAGTTCATATCACCAAATAGATTCTGTCCTGCCAGCTTCCAGGGAATCAGTAATAAATTCACTTGGTCCATTGTAACTCTTTTGTGAGCATCACATGTACATAGTACAAGTTGTATCTGACTTAGGCTGTCTCTTTACTTACTTTCTGAGTTGCACTATGGGCATGCCTCAGGCTCCTCTTGCTCTCCTCTACCAGCATAGGGACTAGATCACCATGCCTCTTTCCCGGCTGTGCATGTTTTTCTTTTAGATGAAAATGATGTGGTATTCACATGCTGATATGGAGCAAGGTATAGCCAGAAAAGCATCCACCTCCAATATGAGATGGTCTCAGTTCCATATTACAGACATTGCCAGAGCCTTACAAAGACATGCTTTTCAGAAATGTGTCAATACATCTAACAAAAGACAAAACAAGATTCTAAGTATGCCAAGTCATAAATTATATTAAGAATTCAGGAGGTTTGTCCCCAAAAGGGACGCTGAAAAGAAGAAGGATTCCAGGGCACATCAGAATATCAGAGGTGGCAAATTTCTGAACAGGATGATGTGACCTTATGGTTTAGTTTATGTACCCTTTTTCAGAAAACGCATCTTGAAGCTTCAGATAAATAGGGATGGAAGAGAAATAAGATTGCCTAATTTTTAAATTCAGGTTAGGTACCTGATAGATAGAAAATCTTCCCAGACAGCTAGGTCCAAACTGGTTTAGCAAAACTGAAGTCAATGGAGTTGCATGCATTTATAGTGCATTAGGACTTGGTCTCTAACTATGGCTTCTTTGTTGTTTTTTTTTTTTTTTATTTTGCTCACTGTAGTCAAGTATGTAACTGAGCTACTCCTGCAACAACATTTACTCAAATCATGGGTGGAAATTTGAGTTTTCAAACCTGTTTTTGGTTTTTAAACCTTTAAGAAATCATCCAGCTAAGAACGATCTACCCAAAGGGCAAAATGAAATACTTCATGTATTGTAAAAACCCAATGAATCCTTGAAATTATCAGTTCTATATCTGCTTATGATGGAAAAAAACACTTTCCTTATATTTTGAACATTTTTTTTTTCTATCTTCATCAACATTAAGTTCTTTGGGACAGTGATGCCTTTCTGTAAGTGTATATCATGCCTGTGTTTGCCTAATTCTGTATTACAAATAGTAACAGTTTAGTTTGTTCTTCCCTCAAGGGATAAAATTACTGAAGTTTTGGGTGTCCCATTTTTGTCACCAGCAAATGTCTGAATAGTCACACCCTCCACAAACTAAAACAGGGATTTTATATAAAAATAAAGTAACTATTGCAAAAATGAAAGGTACACTATCACTTTATAGTTTTCATCTTAGAATGTACCTTATTGTCCAAAGAAGGTGGGAAGTGTTAGTGTTTCTATTTTTCAGTCTTCAGAAATTTATAAGTTGCTGGAAAATCTTCCCTTCTATTCATTATTGTTTGGCATCCAGCTCAGTTTTGAAGTGTTGGCCCTTGCTCTACTTGGGAAACATGAGGATTCATGGGAATGAAAATAATATTGAGATGGCTAGGGTGCCGGGAATATTTGCTCTTCCAAATCAAACAACAGCAAAAAATGTTCCCTCCTCAATCCACAATCTTATCACAGAATTTTTTGCTATATTTCTGACCAAGCACGCTAAACTTACAACAGTAACTCTGTACATACAGTATTCAGAGGTGTTCCTGCTCCCATTGATTTGATAGGAAAGCTGTTAAGTACATTAGACTCATTGTGGACTTTGAAACTTTGCTCTTTCCTCCTAGTGAATCATTGTCAGGAACAAAAGATCTCTCAGTGCTCCTTTTCAGCCCCTTCATTTCTACCACACATCCGTACAGTCTCGCTCCATGTGAGAAGAATTGCGTGGGTACTTCTGAAGCCTATCTTTGGCCTGGAGCATCTATGCTGCTGCTGCTGTAAGGCCTCAATGTCTCACAGCTATCATCTAAAAAGAGCTGATCTTCATTGTTCAGCAGCAGACAAAATGTCAATATTGAATCTGTGAATCTCACTGAACAGCTAGTCCCAGACTGTCATTTTTCAGAGTCCAGCATACTTTTGCATGGAGTCCCACAGCCTCAGCAGGTTAGCAGGAGGGTAGTAGGCAGGTGTCCTTTCCAGGGCAGAGGGCTCAGACAAATTCTTGTTCAACTTCTTGGTGGTTCCACCATCATATTCTCCACTCTTAATACATTTCATCTACCAAATCAATGATGACTGGCACCATCCACTTCTGACTCCCCATTAACTGTTTGTCATCAAGTCTTTTTATTACGATTTTGTGCTTCTGTTTCATGCCCCTTTCTCCTCTTCCCCCATTTAAAATTCTCCACTGGCTTTATTTAAGCTCTCCCTAAGCCTACAAGTTTGGTGAGCTTTTCTGAACAAAATATATTAAAAACCAAGCTGGTTTTCCAGGTGGGTTTTCCCAAGCTCTCACAGCTCTCATTAGAGTAAAGTTTTTACAGTTACATCTGTGCAAACAGTGAAAACAAATACAGCATAATGGCACGGAGCTGAAGGAAGTTAAGTGCACCTCTCCACCTGCCAAGGCCCAGATGTGGGAAATAACATGGCACAAAGACCCCAAATATTGGGACACTGCAAAATTATTGCTACAGAAGGCTTTGGTACTACGTTAGTTTAATTTCTTGACGCATAATGTTTTCTGCAACCATTGTTTCCCCATTCCTGCTGCAAGCAGTTTTACTGCACTAAGCATGAGGTAAGATCTATAATGTTGCTACAGCCAGAAATGAGCAAAATGTTTGTCTGAAATGAAGAATGCCCATCATTAAGACAGACCATAAAGAGAGATGTTTGTGTCTATTACCAGAGATAGGTAAGACATGCAACTTACAGCTGGACTTACTGCCTTACAGAATTTGGATGTGTATTAAGAGACCAAAAGAAAAGTCTGCTTTCTGAAATTTCTGAGATTTCCTAACCTCCCTCCAACCCCACAAATGAGGCCAGAAACACTCACACTGAATCTCTTTCTCTTCATAAATTCTCTTATTTATTCTCACCAAGTGATGCTATTTGGCACATAAAGGCAGTGTTGTTTCTTAAAGTTCTTTCTTAAACAGAGAACCCCCTGTTAGCACTAAGACACTTGTATCTATCAGACAGGCACGAACTCACATGAAGTAGTGATGGTGAAAGCCTGGAAAGCTTCTGAGATGTAGTCCACCACACAACTGCTCCTACTGGATCAGGCCACAGTCCTGTTGTACCCAGTGTTTGATCTTTAATAATAAACAGGACAGTGCTAGAGCACATGCAGCACAACCCTCCCTCAAATACACTTTCTCCTATTTGTGCAGTCCTACAGACTTTATGGGCTGGATGTGCCAGCCACATCTTTCCATTTAAACAGCCCTTTTTTTACACCCATGTATGCATTCTATGATATCCTTTGGATATGAACTCTACGATTTAATTACCATGTGAAAAAATAGTGCCTTTTGGTTTGCTGTTTGACAAAATTGTCAAAATTTACCAAAAGGTAATTGGGTTCCTCTTAATTTTTGTATTAGAGATACAGTTACTAGTTGTTCCCAGTTCTCCATCTCCATGCCATTTGTGACTTTACAGACTTGCCCTCAATCTTTCCTTTTCCAAATGGAGGGGAGTTGAGTCTATTTAACCCCTGTTCATGAAGGAAGCCTTTCTCTGTTCTTCTGACTGCCATTTTCACACTCTTCTGCTGCTGTGTCCTTCCTGGTACAGAGGGGACCAGAACTGCATAGAGTACTGATGGGACACACCAGGGATCCACAAAGGCATAATGATCTTTCTGTTTTGTTTTTGATTCCTTTCCCAATAGTTTCTAACAATCTATTTGGGGTTTTTTATTGCTTCTGAGTTTTGAGCTGACATTTTCATAACCACAATGAGTCAAGATCTCCTTGCTGAGTGGTAATAGCTAATTTAGAGTGCGTCACTGTATATGTATAGTTTACAATTGTTTTTCCCTATGTGCATTGTTTGGCACTTATGGATATTGAATTTGTTATACTATTCTTAGTCATTCAGTACTGCGAGATCCTTTTGTAACTCTTTGTACACATTTACTACCAAAAACGGTTTTGAATCATCTGCAACTTTGCCACCCCTTTTTCCAGATTATTTATAATTTGGACAGCAGAGGTTCCAGCCCACATCCCTTGCACGACTCTCATGATATCCTCCCTTTGTTGTGACACTTGATCACTTCTTTCTACAACTTGCTCCCTGCATAAAAAAGTTTCTGTACAAGAACCTGTGTGTCCTCTTCTAGAGCAACTATCAACACAGGAAATTCATCCAGCTTTTCTGCTATGGCTTTATGATCCTTGACTGCTCTTTTCACACTTGAGTCATTTATTAGCCCTCAAAAGTTGTTTCACACAATTACTTCTCTGCTATGAAAAACATTCTTGCTATTGTTTTTATGCTTTCATCAAACTATTTATGAATATTTTCTTTTGCTTTCTTTATTAGTTTTTACATTTACAGTGCTAGAATTTATGCTTTAATTTTTTTTCCTTCTTTGGACGCTTGACCAGAAGAGTGTTTCCTGCAACTTGAAGACGGTCTTTTATTCCTAATTGTCTTTCCTATTCTGTTGAGTCTTCTCCCCTGATTCTTTTCCAGTCCTTCAGGACAACTTATGTCTTGGTGCACATAGGTTTGTTTCTAAGTTAACAGTTATAATTATATATACAATAATTCAGAACTGTAGTGAATCTGTAGAGCAATAGGAAAGTAATTGTCTTGTAAAATTACAAAATTACAGCTGTAAGTAATACAAGACAGACTAAGAAGGTACTGTAATACACAACTTCCTTTTAAATGCTACCAATGTCTGGAATAATTAGGATGAATGGAAATGGGCAAATGAATCATAGAATCATAGAATTGTTAAGGTTGGAAAAGACCCTTAAGATCATTGAGTCCAACTGTCAACCTAGCACTGCCAAGTCCACCACTAAACCATGTCCTCCAGCACCATGTCTAGCCTTCCTTTAAATACCTCCAGGGATGGGGACTCACCCACTTCCCTTGGCAGCCTGTTGCAATGCCTGACTACCCTTTCAGTGAAGAAGTTTTTCCTAATATCCAATCTAAACTTCCCCTGGCGCAGCTTGAGGCCGTTTCCTCTCATCCTATCGCTTGTTACTTGGGAGAAGAGACTGACCCCCACCTCGCTACAACCTCCTTTCAGGTAGTTGTAGAGAGCAATAAGGTCTCCCCTCAGCCTCCTTTTCTCCAGGCTAAACAACCCCAGCTCCCTCAGCCGCTCCTCACAAAACTTGTGCTCTAGACCCTTCACCAACTTCGTTACCCTTCTTTGGACACGCTCTAGTACCTCAATGTCGTGGTACCTTCTTGTAGTGAGGGGCCCAAAACTGAACACAGTACTCGAGGTGCGGCCTCACCAGTGCCGAGGACAGGGGCACTATCACCTCCCTGGTCCTGCTGGCCACACTATTCCTGATACAGGCCAGGATGCCATTGGCCCTCTTGGCCACCTGAGCACACTGCTGGCTCATGTTCAGGCGGCTGTCAACCAGCACCCCCACGTCCTTTTCAGCCAGGCAGCTCTCCAACCACTCCTCCCCAAGCCTGCAGCGTTGCATGGGGTTGTTGTGACCCAAGTGCAGGACCCGGCACTGAGCCTTGTTGAATCTCATACAGTTGGCCTTGGCCCATCGATCCAGCCTGTCCAGGTCCTTGTGTAGGGCCTTCCTACCCTCCAGCAGATCGACACTTCCACCCAACTTGGTGTCATAAATGAAAATACATGAAAAATGAAAATGAAAATACAAAAAATGAAAATACAAAAATGCCTTGTATTTAACTTTTGACAACACAGACAGTCCATATCTGCCAAATCAGGATTGGTAATGAGGCCAAGTACCCTTTCTGCAGGGAAAACTTTGTTTGAGTTGGGTTTTTTTTCAAATATTTACTATATTTCAAGTATTATCAAGGGGAAATAATTCACTGGTCTAGAAAGAGTGAAACCCCATGCTTGATAGAAATTCTTTAAAAGCCAGATTCATCCTTCTTTTGTTAGCCTATGGTAGTTGGAAGAATTTGACAAGAAGGGTGTTTAGATTTAAAGTGGAAGGATTTGTTTTCTGTCCTGTTACATCAGTCTTGGGATCTTTTTAAGAAGAAGTATTTATCAAGCTTTAACGTAGGTTTCAATCATCTCTGTCAGTAGAGGATAGTGGAAATTGATGAAATATGAACACAAGTGGGAAAAATATAGAAAAGACCTTCACATAGATACCAATGTGTCCAAGTTACTTGACTCTTCAATTTGCCCCAACAGCTTACTTGTTTGTTCCTAACCTCACCTGTGAAGCTTTTGTTCTTTCCATGTGACTAAAGTTTCATATATGATCAAATAGTGTTGTTATTTATCAGCAAGAGATTAATAGCCACACAGATTTGACTAATAAGGACCATATTCCACAAATAACCAACTGATATAAGAAAGGTTATTCAGAGAATAGGCTACCACTAAATGTGCATTAAAATGTGGCCTTATATTAGTGAGTAATGTGCAACCAGGCAAGTGTTCTCCCTTTGTATTTAGCTTAGAAGTTATTCATCTCTGCTTGACTTGTGCATGTCCTTAAACCACTGTGGGTGGTGATCAGCAGTAATTTGATCACTTGTTTTGATGGCAACTTCGGAAGCTGTTGATCCTCTTACTGCAGAAGAGCTCAAGACTAATGACAGTTTATTTGTCTACACCTTCTCTGTATAGTTTGACACTGAGTCTTCCTTTCAGCCCTGGCATTGCACACAGGAATAACTGTCACCAGCTAAATGGACCTGTAAAGACCCTATTTAGCTGGTGGAAACTTTCCCTTTGGGTTTTGATGCCTAGTGTTTTCCTGATTCCAGTTTTCCTGAATATTAAAGTATAAAAAATTTGGTTCTTGTTCTGAGTTTCTCAGCATAGTTATAAGGGGTGTGTGATCTCAAAAATTTGGACATCTGTGGTGACGGATGGCTATATCTGAGATTGTCTCCCTAGGCTGCTTTGGTGGTCAACAGAGAGAAGGAGAATGTATATCTGACCTGTTTTAGATATCTGCTTTATGATGCGATGAATCACACCTTGGAAGAGTATGTCTCTCTGCCTCTAACACAGGGATCAAGGCAAGTAACTCATATGTAGAGTCTCCTCTGTAGATATCTCTATGTGGGTGAATGAATCCCACCCATAGTGTGCTGTCACTTTTTCTGAGTTGTAAAATTTCATTAACAAAAACAGTTGAAGGAGAACATACAGTACTTGAAAATCTGTTCTTTTACCTCTAGCTCACTGATTTGAATGCAGACTGAGGGTGCTCACGGTCTAACAGCTGTTCAGTGACCTATGTGACATGCTTTGAGTCTTCAGATTTTGAGTTTTGCAAAGTCCTAAAAATAACCTTCTTTTTGCCATCCACCTGCTCCGTTGCCACCGTCTGCACACTTGGGGTGTTTGCTCAGGCATGTTTAATGTACCTTTTTGCACCTCCTTGAAAACAAGCTCTTTAGGTAATTATTATGCCAAATGCTAGAATAAGGGGAAGAATACAGATTTACCTGATCTTGACAGCAAACTCTATTGTCTAGAGCTAGTATCAACCAGCAAAGTACCAGCCAGGATATCAGGAGACAGGGACTTCCTAAATACAGATTTGCACTCACGTCCTCTACTGCCTTGATATCGTATTTCAATGCCAACTAAGACCTTTGTCCTAATTTTGAAAATAATTCATGGTTTAACCCCCAGTTACATCAAATTTGCATCTATGAATCCTGCTGACAGCTGAGCTCTTCAGAGACTACACTGACCACAAAGCTAAGAGCAAAGCTGGGGACACAGTATTCTCTGTTCAAGGCATCTGGCTAAGGAACAACAGCCCAGAGGAAAACAGCTTTAGGAAATGTTGCAAAAGCTATGGGAAAGCCTTTCAGCCCCAGAAATTACAATGCATAATTTGAACACCTTTCTGTCTCTCCATCTCAAATTCTTATCTGCGAAAGCCATACCCCAACAGAGTTTTGGCCTTAAATGTACTGGAGATTCCCTGAATCCCTCTGTGCACTTTGCTATTGCAAATGCCTTCATATAGTGCCAGGCCTACTGGCAGCAGTATAAAACCCTGAGACGTACAGAAGAAATATTGTTGTGCTTCCCAGGACTGTAGCCATTGAATGTGCAGGTGGTGCAATTGCACCAGGACCTGTAGATTGAAGCAGCCCACATTGCAGAGGTGAGCGAAGATGGAGGCAAGTGCCAGACAAGTTGGTCAGCTATTTTTTTTCCTTATATCAAGGAACATGCTGGCCCCTGGTGCTTCAGGTTATTTAGGGAAAACAGTAGTCTCATTGCCTGTTGAAGAGGTTTACATTATCCTCTCTTCAATTTCCAGGGGATGTTACTATGTGCCTGGCAGGACTAGAAGCCAGTAAAAGGATTAAAAATGCAACTTTCCTTAAAACATTCATGCAAAATCTGTATCTACCTAGTTGAACGCCTAAATTACTTTGACTTTCTGAGGATTATATAACTATACATTTTCCATATACAACACTATTTCAAGGAGATTACCTGAAAAGGCTGGCTATCCAGGGCCCACCACACAGAGGCGTTAATATATTAATAGTATCTGTTGGTATAACTGGGAAACAAAGCTGTAGAGAGTTATTCAATCGAGTGATAATAGACAAGTTAGAAAATGCTTTTGGTATCATTTTGAAATGCTTTGATTATGAAAGTGTTCGTAATGTAATGACTGTGCCATTAAATCCCGGGTACATGTTCACACCACTCTCACACAGACACCCTGGGGACCCCACGAGGGTTCAAGAGCTGTTTTCTGTACACAGTGAGACTTCATGGGTACTCAGAATTAGATCAGTTTTGTTGTCTTGAAAGTGCAACTGATTACTAAGGAGAAGAAAAAAGTCTCTTAAAACCCCCATTATTGGTGTTGTCCCATTCACCAAAGGTTCCCAGCCCTTTCGTTAGTGCAGACACACAAGAAGTGGATGTGAAGTTTAACAGCTGCGGGGATAGATCCCACAAAGCAAAGGTAGGAAGGGGGAGGTGGCTGGTGAAAGAAACTCCAGAAATCTATGTAATAAAAACGTTTCCAACCATAACCTTAAAATAATAACTACGCTGTTCATCAGGCATTCCAGCCAATAGCTCGTGCTCTGTCCCATTGCATCATACACTTACATCCCACTGGTAATGACTTGTTCTTTGAATTGCAATTAACCTATTTAAGACCAATTAAGAAACAGATCTTGAATAGGCCTGCAGTATTACAGCTCAGTACTCACAGAAGATGACAATGATGTTTTAATTAAATATGGGAGCAAAAGGTCTCAAACTGAAGCTTACAGCTAACTAAGCAGCAGTCATTTGGTTACTGAAGAGGCAAGGAGCTTTATGGTCTCCTTCCACATGGTTCAGCCTCCATAGCTCTCAAGTTTGCTTAAGGCTAAATAGCTTTCCTAATCTATTATTGCACTGAAGAAGTCCCTTCCGCCCCCATTTTCCAGATCACAGTTTGGTATGTTTTAACAAACTACGATAATCCCTTGGTTTTTGCAGGGCAAGAGTATTGCTGATAAAGTGATTTCATTTAGGCAAATTAACTCTGTTAGTTACATGAAAGATTGAACACTGTTATCTTATGCCGGTATGTGCAAAGTCTCATAAGTGCAAAATACACATCAAGGGCCAATTTCACATGAAAAACTCCTGATAGTATAAGAGCTGGTTAATATTTCTGAATTATTAAGTCTGACAGCATAATCATGCTTTTTTGTTGTTTAGGCTGTTGATACCAGATGTTTAATGCACAGTAAAATGTGACAGTGTAATAGGAAGCATTTTAAGGAAGTGCAGTTTTGGAAAATGAAGAAACTACTTGGGGTAATTTAAAATATAAAACCAGATGCTGGAACTTGGAGTTGGTTTAGTTTCAAATGAAATGGAAGCCTTCCCTTAGAAACCTATGGATATTCACCATCATTTGCTTTTCTTTCCTGGATGCAGACCTGGCTGGCATTGCTGTGGCCAGCTTTGGCCGGGAAGTCAGGTCGAAGTGCCGAGTCTCACTATCATGCAGTGTTCAACACTGTGCCTTGGCTATAGCCACTGCAAATGTGAAGGAGGGATCGCTCCTGCTGCGTTAGGGCTGATTGTTCTGCCTCTGCTGTTTATTTAGCACATGACGACCACAGGACTGAATGAAAAGCTTGAATGCAATTCTCTTCCCGATGTAGCACTGGATTCTCAGTAAGTCTTGCAGGTATTGCAGGGACACCAGATTTAAATTGGGACGTGTTACCAAGTTGGTTATAAAAGTTGGCTGAATTTAGACCACATGATGCTTTTGTTAACTATTATAAATCAAGATTTAAAAAACAGGATAAAACAGTATCTATGATTATATATTTATTTTAAATATATATTTGATAAGAGATATATATATAGTCAGTGAGTTGCACATTAAAGATTAGCTTCATATGGAAGCAACAGACAATAATGAGTGCTGATCAGTATTTTGGGACTGCTGAGTCTAATAACATAATCATGCTTCCCTTCTTCTTGCTGCTTCTTTTGGTACCAGATGTTTAAAGCACAGTAAAATGGAACCTTAATGTTCTCTGTAATTAATGGGTGAAAGCACAGAAGTACATACAGGCGGGTTGCATTTCTATTAAGACATTGTCATATAATTAATGAGAGAAAACAGATGTTCCTTTAAACAATTTTCACTTGGTGTGCTCAGAATTCCCCTTGAGAAATGAAAAGTTGTGGGAATTTTCGATGACAAAAAGGAGTGGATTTCATATTTAAAAGATAATCGTTAGCATACAGAACTTCTACACAGCCAGAGACAGGAAACTTTACCACATCAAAAGCCATTCCAGTTTGATTATACATCTCCTTGTGTGCTGCAAGAAGTCCAGATCTTAGGCAAGGACCTCACAGAGTTCAGCTGAAGGAGAGAGTTTACCTACAGAAGATTAGGTCTCTCCTGATCTCTGATTATTCAACATGTTGATTTTCAGGTTTTTTTCCTTTCTTTTTTAAAGTTGCTGCTTTTCATTGCCTCAAGTAAGCTCTGTCAGATCCTCTTTGACACCTATCCGAACACAACTGGTATTTCGACTGTTTTCAGTGGCTTTGATTTTCAGAGAACAGCTGCTGAGAGCTTTCTAATGACTGGGCTTTTTTAAGGTGTTGCAACTCAGTCACCCAAAAGAAAGCACCCAGATAGGCCTTAGTTTAAATGGGCTTTGGGTCATTAACTTATGGCACAGTGAATTACCTCTTCAAAGCACCTTGCAAATATTTTTTTAGCACAACATCCCTCATATGTCAAGAAATTATTTTCCAGCCATGAAAAAGTGTGGCAGAAATGGAAGAACACAGTGAGAAGCCACACAGGTACAAACCAGGCTCAACTTACAACTCAGGACTCAAATATTCAGTCAGGTTCTTGCAGCTTTGATATTTATCTCACGTCAGCTGAAGAGCAATAACCATCTGTGAATGGCCCCAAGCTGCGCCAGGGGAAGTTTAGGTTGGATATTAGGAAAAACTTCTTCACTGAAAGGGTAGTCAGGCATTGCAACAGGCTGCCCAGGGAAGTGGGTGAGTCTCCATCCCTGGAGGTATTTAAAAGACGGGTAGACATGGTGCTGGAGGACATGGTTTAGTGGTGGACTTGGCAGTGATAGGTTAACGGTTGGACTCGATGATCTTAAGAGTCTTTTCCAACCTTAATGATTCTATGATTCTATGAATGCAGGCTTAGTCCATGGCAAAGGAAAGTTTAATTAGCCTGCCTCAGTCCATGGTGAAAGAGGTGTAGTGGCTTAGACTATGCACATCAGTGGTCTTCTTGTCACTGGTCTTCAAATCCCATGCTTAGGCCTCTCAACCACGATTTGAAAAATTCATAAATAGCTAATCAAATTATTTCAGGGGCTATTATTTTCTAAACAGGGAGGAACTTCCATTGACTTGTCTTCTGATAATTGGTTTTCCCAAGCTGCAAATAGATGCGACCAAAGGCTGCTGCCATGTGGTCCCGATTGACAGGCAGGACAACAGGAAGATACTGAGCGTGACATGCTCAGCACTGTTTTCCAGAGCAAAACAAAGATTCAGGATCATATCCCAGGTTTAAGATTGTCCCATTATCTCATTTCAAATTAAAATAAGCTTTCCTAATCTTTCATTGCACAATCTGCTAATATTTTTTGTAAACAGATGTGTAGTAGACAGCTGTTTTGTTTAACAACCAACTGAGAAAACCAGGTTCCTGTATGTAGTAAATAAACAGATGAAATGTTAGATTTAGAATTGCTTCTTGCAGAAATACCAGCCTGAAGATACTTGCTGGGGCATGGCTACCCATGTCTTTTCTCCTTAGCAATTCACATTCCTCTTCTGGAAAACAGGGCAACTCCTCTGTTGCAGGCACATGTGAATGAAAAGCATAAGCCATGCATTCCCCAGTCCGCACATCGTTAGTTTAGCTTATATAAATAAAATTTAAAAAAAAAAAAAAAAACAAAAACAAATTTGGGGAGCTTTGGTGCAAAATTGCACTAATGGGCTACTTGTAAACACAGATTACAGCAGGAAGTACAAATAATAGTGTCCTCATCTGAATGAAGAACAGCCACCCCTCAAAATCCTACTGACTCACCACAGGATTTCAAAAGTTTTTCCTGCTTCCATTCACTTAGCACAGTCTTGTCAGAGCTTCTGAGAATTTTAGCTGATACATTTGGGAAATTCTCTTTTTGACCTTCTCTGGGGGAAAGAACTTAAAAGAAAAATCTATTTCTGTATGGTTTTGTGGATTTGACATTTTCTTCCCTCATCTTTAGTAATCCTGGATTGGTAGAATGTCTGAAACATCGTTCCACTATGCCTCCATATGGCCAAGATTAAAAATGAATACAACTACAGCACATCTGTCAAAAGTAACTTACTATTTAATGAGGAATCAGAACTCCAGGAGAAAAAAAATCTTTGTTCCTTTTTTACAATACAGACTTATTTCTCCTGGCAGACTGGTCAACTGGGTATTGTTCTCATTAAGTCATATGACTCCCAAAGTGTCAACAAATTATTTGAGATGCCCAAAACAGAGGGAAGAAATATTTTCTGAGATTTGTACACAAACATATGTGTATATTTATTTGCATAACATAGTAACTATTTAATACAATAAAGATTCCCACTTCAAAGTTCAGGATTGCTGGAAATAATTCATTCAAGGCTACCATATTAAGGAAAATTCTTGAAAGGCATGGATTTTTTTCAAATATGTTTCTCTCTTTTTTAAGAAAAATTTGAAAACCCCCTATACCTCTCAGTTAATCCCATGCAAATCAATGGGTTATGATAGAAAACACCCTCAGGAGGAAGGAACACTAAAAATACTTACCCTGAAACTGAAGTCATCATGATTCCTTTGCTTGGAGAAGCACGTCAGTGTAACAGAAGTGTTCTCTGCAGCTTCCCTAACCCCAGCTGTACTTTTCAAGGATACAGATGACTCTGATGATAAGCCAGGCTGGCTCTACAGAGCACTTTGTTCATTCCCCAAAAGATCTGCTGCTCGAGGACTTGGTGTCAAGATAACTTACCTTGCTTTGCTTGCTATGCCCTGGGAGACTGAAAGAACTCCTGCTCCCCAGAGATTTCATAAGAGATGTGTTTTTTAAGAGTCTGTTTAAAGTCAGGTGTTTTTGTCTGTTTCCCTGCGAGAGGACTGTTCCTGACAGTATTTATTTATTTCCAGAAGGTTTAGGTCAATATGCCTACTGTATTGATTATACAGGCAGATCCTGATTCAGTTAGGCTGAAGTAAAGCAAATGAAATCACTCCAGATTTAAACCAGCACAATGAAGCTCAGAATATAGCCCATAGTTTTGTTGTATGTGAGCTAGTCTTCTCATATTTGCTCAGGGAGATACATTTGGGGGAACCTGAGGGTTCTTCAGTGTTATCATCATAATTTGTGCATTGCACACATGCTCTACACTTTGGTTGCTTCATTGTTGCCGTGCTGTTCATATAGACACAGTCACAAACCACTGTGGAGAAAAACTTGCAGAGAAATCAGGAGATGAATTAAGCTTCCACAGCTCCCATTGATTTTAAAGGCTTTTAAAAATTAGCGTGCCTGAGGATCAGGCATGTTAACAAGACTGTAGGCAGTGTTTTTTCAGAAATGGTTAGCTAAAACACTAACCAGTCATGATAAATTCCCTTTTCTTTAACAGAACCTAAATTTAATGATGAATCCCCTCCCTCAGAAAAACAAACAAAGAAATACATTTGTATGTTAAATATGAAACTGAGGTGAGAGGATAAAGGATTTGTGTCAAACTTAATGTCAGGAGGAGGAAGCCACACTATCAGAGCAGCAGCTAAACCAGGTATGAACAAAGGTTGTCATTAAAGAGCAGATTTTGAATATATTGTTACAGGACAAATGATGAGATGAGATGACAAAACAAGGAATTAAACAAGACATGTAGGAGTGGGGGGGGAGGGCAGAAAAACAATAGAAACAGAGAGAGGAAAAAAACTGAGTGAGAATTTTGAGGAGAAAGAGTGTATTGCTGGCAATCAGCCAGGGTGGGCTTCAGCTGTACATTAGGATACCTTAAGCTTAGGCTTCTTTTGTAGGTGTTTACATGTGCCTTAGGTGTCCAGCTCCCCTTTGTGCTTACTGAAGAGCTATGCTGTGTGGAGCCCAGAGCTAATCATGGTAATGCCTGTCCATTTGAAGGTAACTGTCTCCATTGACTGTAATGGGAGTTTAACCACCTGCCTTATATGTAGACACCTACATATTCATATTCGCACATTAAAACACATCTAAGTGTCCTAATGTTGAACATAATAGGCTATGTTGAAATGGCAGGTAATGATGTGACAGGAGGCATGCTGAGAGTCTGGCAGTGGAAGTCAGGCAAACATGACATGAACCAGAGGAAAGTGGTGGATGGAGAAGGCAGCTGTAACCTTGAAACTGGCTGAAAGCATGTAGGAACCATGCCTCCTTTTCTTCCTCATCACCCCTACAGTGAATAAATTGGGAAGAAAATCAGATGAGGTAGCCTATGCTAAGGAAACTGAAAGTGATATCAAATGTTCATTTCAATTTACAGATACAGACATATTCCAATTCCTATATATATGGACAAGTTAACCCTTAGAAGTATTTGTGCTGCCAGATATTAGGAAAAAAAAACCCCAAATCTAATGTTATTAATATGGAACAAAAATATAAATATGGTGTGACTTTCAAATCTTAGTGATATTCCTACCTGTTATTTTTCATTTGCAGCAGTGCCTGTGAGAACAAGGAAATGGTACACATCCAGAGGCTGATGATAAACAGAGAGGATAGTCCTCGAGGTTCTTCATTAGTGAAGAATACATCACATTTCCAGATAGCACTTTTGCTGAACATGCTAGGCCATCTGCTCATGAGGCTTTTGGTTTCATTTCAGACACAACTGGCTTCAGCCCATCTCTAGCAGTCAATAAAAAGAAAGTTTCTAAAAAATGAATTACCATCCCAAAACACAAATCACTTTTTGCAAATGTTGTGATAAAGTTTCTGAGCAATGCAAAGTGGGCTACCATATGTGCAAACCTCTGTGGGCTGGTGAGGAGGGAGACATTCCCATTGTAGCTCTCTGAGGCCATGTATATTTTAATTTTAATATACCAGCATTAAAATCTATATTCATTCTCCTTTTTTGTTAGTCACTACTGAAAAAAGCTTTTGTTTAGTTTAAATATCCACGTTTAAAAATTGCTTTTCTTTTTCAAAGCAGAATGTTAATGTTAGTAATCCCAAGAATGCAGCAAGAAGGGCAAATATGTCATGTTGGTTGGAAGAAATTTATGGACGTTTTTTAGTGCAGCCTCTCACTTAAAACAGGACTATCATCAACTCCAGATCAGGTCAGGCGTGACTTTTTCCAGCCAGCTGCTGAAAATCTCCAAGGGTGGGCTAAACCCTGATTTCTCTGGGTAATCTCTTCAATTGCTGCATTACTTTCCTGGTGACAAATTGTTTCCTAATGACCAGCCTGAGCATCCCAAGCCACAAATTTGCTTTCAATAAAACAGTATAATGCACAGACCCAGCAAAGTCTGTAAGAACGATTTAGTATCAGATAAACTTGATCAAAAAAAGTCAGGTAGAACCTAAGGGGACCCAGGTTCTGTCTGCCCATTGGCACTAAAGTCTGTCTTCTGAATGCAGCACTTTATTAATAATCCTGTGTCCACAAGCATTTCCAACTTGCAAGCAATATCAGAAGGAATCGTCAGAGGCAATCAACTATCTGCATTTGATCTGGTGTTAGTTACTACTTTTCAAAATGCCATACATCAAAAAGAGAGACTGACAGAGACCACAGAGGTGTTGGGGATGAATACCCTGCTTGTCACAGCAAGGAACCACTGGGTCTGTTGCTGCTGGGCATTACCAGTAACTTATTTTAAAAGGCAGGTTTTCTGCATGCTTTGGCAGACTAAGCACTCACTGTTTTATAAGCTTACACCAAAAATTTGACATAGGTGATTTAAACTTCCCATATAGTAATCTGTACATTATTAGAAATGGCATTTGTGGTTCATCAGTGGCCTCCTGACACTGGAAGAGCAGGTGTTTTGTTGACATTTTAAGATCTGGATCATCTTTGAATTTGAAATTCTCTCTCAGTGCAATAACCCGCTGACTGCCAAGTTCCAGCGCTGAGAGCCTTTCAGCAAGGGAGGGGTACAGCGGAGGCTGGGCTTTGGAAAGACATTTGACTTGTTTTGATTGTTTTGGGTAGTTGGGAATCTAGTGCCACATTTTGTTAAACCTCTATTACCTTTCAGTCAAAATAAGTGCTATCTGGGCTAGGCAGCTGTTTATGGAGGTCTAATGTCAAATAAATTAGTACACTGCTCAGTCTAGCTGAAGAATTGAGGCTCTTGACTCTTTGGATCAAGCTGAATGACCTAATGGTTGAAGCACCTTCTCAGGGCTGACATGGTTACTTCTGTGCAGCACTGCTTGCTAAGATGCGTGATAAATCTTGCATTGCTATCGCCCCTGTTGTTGCCATTTTGTGAATCTATAGAAGACTTCAGCCTTGAGGGCCACTGACCTGGCACCTTTCAAAAGCACAACACTTAGAACATGTCAAATGGACCAGACCCAAAGATTTAAGGTGGAGCTGAGGCACCCAGCCCCCAGGCTGGAGCAGCTCTGTGCTGGGATGTTGGAGCCAGAATACAGGTGCACTTTGGACTCATGCTCAAAGCTAAATATGAGCACAAAACTTTTCAAGATGAAGGCTAAGGGACAAGTATTTAGCAGGATCAGACATTTCTAAAAATAATCATCAGGTACTGTACATGAACAAGATCTATAAATGCATATCGGGGTGGATATTAATAGGGTAATAACAACTATGTCCATAGCTACAATACTAAATATTACAGTAAAGTCGGGTGTTTGGGAAGGACTGCACCTTCTCATTGTTCCAAGCAGAAGTAAAACTTCCCTCAGAATTAGAAGGAGACTTATCCTTTACACAAATCATTCTCTAACCAACTTCTGCAAGGACCTTGTAGCTTATGCTACTGCCTTTGATGTGAACTACTGTCTAGAAAAAAAGAGCAGGCCTCTTGTGATGGCCAGTATGATGATACCTGCTTTTCAGAGCTCTGCGTCATATCCCCAGTTGATGTAACCTGGCATAGCTGTATTGGAGGCATGAGAGACACACTCATTGGTATCAGATCATGAATGACCTGATTGTTGCCTCACTCCATTTTCTGTCATTTAGAGAAGAAATATTAACCAGGAAAGGGAGAAGTTATTTTGCAAACACTTTAAATACAATTCCTTATTTTCATATTTGCAATAACTAACATTAACTGTTAAACAGTGAATGAGTGAGAGGTACTAGAGTTATTCACATTTTCTGGGTGTACTTTAAGAGTTTCTTTTCTCCAGATCGTGCCAGAAGACAAGCAGCTCACTTGAAACTCAACATGTTGCATTGCCAATAAATCACAATGCAAAATGCTTTGTTCTACTCTCAGTTAAAATTCTTTTTAAAATAAAAGTGAATTGCAACATTTTAATTTTATTTAATAGTTTGTCACTAATATAATTCCCTGAGCTTTTGCTTAGAAAAACACTCTGTGGGAAGATGGATACCATTGCAATGGAGAAAATATTTCCCTAATATTTGACTTTCTGTAAACTATTAAGGACAAAATTTTAAGATTCACAAAAGAAAAAAATACTTAACAATTCCTGCACATATTTTACTGCTTTCAAAGTTGTTGAGACAGAAACTTGTAAAGGTATCAATTTTATTTTAATAGGTGATAGAATAATATGCCATCTTCCAGCAGATGAATAATTACACTATTACACTTTTCTGCTTCATGAAGATTTCCTCTGACTTTGGCAGGAGTTCTAAATGTGAAAGACTTACAGGCTCAAGTCCTTGATTTTGTTTTCAGAGCTGAAACAGTATCTGTTATAGCGCAAAATTTCCAGCAGGTGCTCCTCACTATGTCATTGAACTTCTTAAGTAGTCTCAGTTTGAGTTCAAAGAGATCGTTCAGGCTTTTAAAGCTAAGCATGTGCTTAAGTGATATACCGGATGAAGACCAAGTTTTTTGTAAAATATATATAATGAAAAATCTAACTTAAAGTTTTATAGAACAAAATGATTGACAGGGATACTTAAGCAAGTAACCTGATATAAAAAGTTAAATAAAAGCAAACTAGCTTTTATTCTCCTCTAAAGTCCAAGCACTGGGTTAGAAATCTAAATGCAAATAGAAGCAAACTTTAATTTTGAGAGAAGGTCAAGAAGCACAAAATTTCTCAGGAATTTGGTGCCACTAATTAGGTATTTCTTTTACTTTTTAAAATGTTTGCTGTAATTTACCTAGGAAAAAATGCATGGAATTCTAGGGATAACTCCAATCTAGTATCACAGAAATGTAATTAGGTGTAACAGGAATTAATACCGAATTCAACATAAAATGATCATGCTATGGTTATGTTTTCAACCAGCCTATGCTGCGTAATAAAAAATTGTGTCTGAGATGACAGAGAATTCTATAAGGTATCACAAAAAGCAATAGGAAAGTCTTGTTTTTCAATTAAATGGCGCCTTTTCCAAAATGAGGAAGGAAATATGATAATTTATATGCTGAATATATGCAAGTTTGAAATTTACAGGGGCCTGTTAAATACATACATCACCATTTAGTGCTTGTGAATATAATACAAGAATATAATGGATGTTAAGATGACACATCCTAGAAGCTGATGCAACTGGTTACTGACCTTCACAAGTTCTCCTACAAACGTAGGAGCAGTGATGCTTCTATCTGGAGTAAGGGGAGTGAAATGAAGCCACAGCTCACCCAGAAACTGAAACTGGGGAAACTGGGCAGGAGGGTACCGTTATGTGGAAATACCTGCGCATTTCTGGAAGCAGAAGCCATCTGTGATGTGCAAAAGAGAAACAGTTGGAAACATCAAACAGAGAGCAAAAGCAGGAAGCAGTGGACCTGGTAGAAGAAAAAAGTAATGGCTAGAGAAAGGCTTGGAAAGGCGAACAAAGGAAACACACCATTTTAGTCCAAGCTGGAAATCAGGCCTTTGCTGTCTGTAGAGAAATGGTGTTGCGTCAAGGAAATGTCCAGTTCCACCCACCACCAATTTTTCCTTCTGGAAGGACAAAAATCACAAGACGATGAATGTTTTTCAAGGTAAACAATTATTTTCCTTTTTTAAAGACTTCCTTTCTGGTTTAGGAGTTTCTTGACATGTTTTCACATGCTTACATTTGCAGTAACCATTTGTTTGATTGGTGTTTCTAAACTCCATCTTGGCCTACATTTGCATGCTCATGTGTGATATGACCAGGAGAGTCTGCTGCTTTGGTTAAACCACTGACATCTGCATCTGATAATATATTATTTTAGGTTCTCCAGCATTTGTAGAGTATAACTCAAACTATGAGGCAATCATCTGAATTTGAATTAAAATGTGGACAAGTCCACAAATTCAAATACATTCCCCCCACAGGCACAACACTACACTCTTTGCAGTTTTTAACCAGACCTTGAGTACTGGGCCAGAAGCATGCTTATAGAGAATACTTTTTAAACCAAAACACTTTTCAAAGACAAGGCTTTCTAAGTGCAGCCATTTCTAACTGATTTTAGAAAGTCTGTGTTACCAGAGCAGAAGATATGTAGTGATAACCAGTGAGAATAACTTTAAAGTGTTCTTTCCATCATTTCAACACTATAATCAGCTCAAACTCCACTGCTTAATTTCAGTTATAGCACAAGTGTCCATGCACAAATGAGCCACTGAAAGGGTGTTTCTGAGTGGCTCTAGAGATCCAAGAGGGTATAAATGCCTCCATCTACTGCTGCCTTCCCTTCATCAGCTACTTATTGTGATGACCCATAGACTGCATTACATGCTGATGTGTGGCGGTTTTTTAAGAGCTTGTGTAGTCAGCAGGTAGGTGACCAAAATGCTGTGCTGCTTTTACCATCTCATTTACAAGTGTGTGTATGCTAAGGAACAAATCCTAACTGTTTTACCTCTTGGAGCCAACTCAGTATTTTTGCTTATGAATTACAACATGTTCTCTCCTGTTTTGAAAGCCCAGTGCCTGAATTCATAGGGCTGCATCTACTTTTCTATTCCTCCTTCTATTCCTACATCTTCTTAGCAGCATCAGTTCTGCCTGTGGAAATGACACCCGGGAAAGTATCACCTCCCTTCTCATACATTGACCACCTTTGGAAGCCAACCTGAGTTAATGTATAGAGGGGAACTCCAGTGCCTTCTAATATTATAATAAAGTGCACATGGCCTCAGTTTCAACTTAGCCTGTGACAAACCTGGAAGGTAACCATGGGCATATGCTGGCTGCATACATATTTCCCACTTCCCCTTTTAAAGGATCCATGCTTGCTCCACTCTTTACCTTAGGGAGAAATAAAGTAACTTCTCAGGTCTGATTTTAGACCTGCCTGAGCTTAGTCTCTATCCACCCACAGAAGATTTAATGGAGAAAAAGTATCTATTTAGGATGGAGTCCAAAGTATAGACTCTGCCCCACCCACTGCCCAATTCCTTTAATCAAAACATAGGTGTGCCCCATGCACAGTGAGGCACACATTTAGCAGCTCCAATAGCTTTACAAGCCAGCTTCAGGCTTTGACAGATTTTCAGCACAAGATTAAAATCAGCTGACTGACATAATGATGGGCCCTTAGTGTCTTGCCATGATGTCTCTGGGGCAAGAACTTACATGCCCCCTTGAACAAGCTGAGTGTCACTCATTAAATGACAAAAGACTAATTCAGGTTTGGTTTACTTTAATACAGGCAATTGAAAACTGATGGATCAGGAGCTGATTCCTGGGCAGATCAAATGTCTTCACCTCAAGAGTGGGAGCATCAGTCAGAGAGGGTCACAGACAGGTGGTAGAGAACAGCTCCAGATTTTAATCCACTGGTGCACTGCTGTCAAAACTCTACACTTTGAGATTCAAAACACTTTTGTACTGGCTTCAAATCAAGAGATTCCCAAGGAGAAGAAACAATAAAGGTAATAAAGCCAGAGACTAATGGAAAAGAAAGAAGCAGCATACAAGTAATCTTGAAGGACATCTGATATGTTTTTTTAAAAGAAGCCAGTCATAAAAAATGCTAAGCAATCTCGAGTCCCTTTGACTTAACTGATTGCACATTAACTCTGAACAACTGGCTGCTAAGCCAATTTTTGGAGTTTCCATACAGTGTTCAAATTTACTGTGCCACGATGTTTGCTTTCTGCTTTTCACAGTTAGGCTTAATTCAAATTATTAAGTATAATAAAATATAAACCCAAATCCTTTAAATAATATCTTAATCATGACATGATTAGTCAGCAAGACCACTAATACAAAGTAATATCAGATGAACAAGCGATGCACTAAGTTAACAAAACCCAAAGAACACAAATTTATCACATTTAAAGGCATGGTTTAAAAGATCCGTAGCACTAATGTTCTGATAAACTGTGGTCCAGAAGTGGCTAATAAGAAAGAAAAACTGATTGCGCAGGAGTATAGCTAGCACCTTAGGAATCACTGTCAGGTCTAGTCTAAGATATCAGGATTTAGAAATCTGTGACTGAGTCATGTTATTCAAGCCACATTTCGGGTCTATATGAGTTTTTTCTCCTTGAAACCTTATTTAACTGCATTTCTTTTCAGTGTGAATGTGAACACACGAGCATGCATTTGGAACTTGTGCGTATCTCCACTTTTTGACATAAAATGTGATTTCAGCTGATAATTACCCTGTGTCTTATTGCTAATTAACTTCCACCTACACAGTAACTCTTAGCCTTGCTCTTTAAAAATTTTCTTCTGCACTTTGATCTGTTCAGCACTGCTCCACCTTGTCCGCTCTTGCCAAGACAGCTTGCAAGTTGTTGAGTGTATTATGATTTTATTTCAGTTTTAGGTCTAGTCTCCTTTTTAAACATTTTTCTACGATTTTTTTTAATGTATCTGCCACATGTATTTGTCCTGTTTTGCAGCGGTTAGCATTCCTGACATAAATGCTTCATCATTTTTGGACGATACCCCAGCCAGCAACTTTCTTTTGTTTGTGACTGTATATTTCCTGCAGTTCCTTATGTGGGGTTTCAGAAATGTCTGTGGGTGGATTCCCAGTTGCACTGAAGCCAGTAGTATTATCATCCTTGATGACAAACCTGTCTGGATTGTACTGTCTCCCTTTCCACTGCTTCTACTATCTAACCATTTGGGTCATATAATATCCTTACATCACAGTCCATTGATAATACACTTGCTAATAGTTTTAGGATTTTTCATCTGCAATCTTCAATCATTCATTCTTTTCACTTGGGTAACTGTGTACTCTTAAGGGTTTCTCTTGAACTGTTTCTGTTGCAAATCAGGATATTTCACCCTATTGCTGATTCATCCTTATAATGACCAGGACTGAGAGCTGAATTTTTTACATCCCTTTCCCATCCCATCCTTGTCTCCTCTCCTCTCCTCTCCTCTCCTCTCCTCTCCTCTCCTCTCCTCTCCTCTCCTCTCCTCTCCTCTCCTCTCCTCTCCTCTCCTCTCCTCTCCTCTCCTCTCCTCTCCTCTCCTCTCCTCTCCTCTCCTCTCCTCTCCTCTCCTCTCCTCTCCTCTCCTCTCCTCTCCTCTCCTCCTCTCCTCTCCTCTCCTCTCCTCTCCTCTCCTCTCCTCTCCTCTCCTCTCCTCTCCTCTCCTCTCCTCTCCTCTCCTCTCCTCTCCTCTCCTCTCCTCTCCTCTCCTCTCCTCTCCTCTCTCCTCTCCACTCCTCTCCTCTCCCTTCCTCACTTCTCTTCCAATTTGTGTTATAGCTGTGTTCAGTACTCCAGAGAAATGAAAACTGTCCAGATGTTGTTTATATATGTACACGTGCCAGTTAATGAGTTAATACCTGATATTTGTTTTTATAGTAGTACAAACACACTTTAGTTGTCCCAAATATTTGTTGCTAGCAAAGACTGCACTATTCCCAAGGCAAATAAAACTGAATCATAGCAATGAAAAGTAAAAAGTACATTTTGAAGGTTACAAAGTCACCTATTAGAAAGCTAGAAAATCCCAGAATTGTAGGCCTTTAATGAAGGTAAGTATGACATAATTCCATTTATTTTTCATCAGGACTTTGCCAGATTCTGACTATATAAACCTGTTCAGGGAATACAGCATTCTTCAAAATTTTGTGATGTTACTCAGGGCATACAGCTGAGTACCTTACTATATTGCAAATATAAACTTTGTTTAGCGTATGCCAGGGTTAATATTTTCACAGATACTCATCAATAGGGAAGCTAAATGCTGGGTTTTTTTCATGCCGATAGTGCTTTACGTGTTCAAAGGGCAAGTCCTGAATACACCACTGTTTTTTACATCTAGATATCTATAGAGGTATATCTCTTTTGATGGGCTTAGCACTTTGGCAAATCAGACCCAAGCTCTCAAGTTGAGCTTGCAGAAAATGAGGAACTATCAGATAATTAGCCTGTGAGCAGTACGATGGTATAGGACTTACCACAGAAAGGGATGGAATATAACTCTCAAGGAGAGTCTGTATTTAACTTAGCCAGGACAGCCTTGCAGTCACCTTTCTGCCTCACCAAGTTTCCAGCTACAACATGAAACAGGAGCTCTCCACCCTCTTTGTTTACATAATCTAGATTTATCTGTAAAGCTCATTCCTAAACTACTTCCTTATAGATATGTATATATTAAAATTTTCTCATTAAAAAGTCAAAGCGAAAATGTGAAAATTCTCCCACGTGGCAGCACAGTAGCATTTCTCTGAGCATCACCAGGGCTGAAAACCTTCACGCTGTAGCACAGCTCCCTTTCATTTAACTCCTAGAACAGAGTGTCTCATTTTCCCATAGTCCACATCTTAGACTGCCAGCCCATTTCCTTGCACAAGCTAATAACTGTATGGCGTCAGGGTGAGTTGAATCAATGGCTTATCTGGTGGCACGCTAGTCCTTCTTCTCCTTCGGTGACTGGGTTTTCTGCCAGATTAGGAAGTGACTAGTTCTCACTGTGACCACATGATTGCTAGATATAACAGAAGGGAAATGACAGGATTGCATGACTTGTGGCACAGATGGCAGTAAGGAGAAACGTGACCATGTCTTTTGAGGCTCTTTGCAGTTGTACCATCTTAGACGAAGTAAAACTGCAGCAAAGATGTAACCTCTTCTGTTGATTCCTTCTTCCCTTGATCCTCTTGCCTGATGCTTTTATGCTTTCATGCTTTCCCAGTGTCGATTTTTGACCCAAATCCCTTTCTTCTTTCCCACTGACCCCCAGCCCGCAAACTGTAGGAACCATCTCAGTGATTTTGACCTCAGTCCTCTTGGCTTCTTCTCTCCCATACTGTCATTCCCACTCATTTCCAGTTCCACCTCTGTTTTTGGATTTCACCATTGAGTCATATCACAATTCCACCCCTTAATCTCTACACTGAGGCGGTGTCAGTTCTGTCACACTCCTCCTCAAAATCTTTCCTATTCTTACTCTCCTCCTCTTCTCTCCTTTCCTTTGGTTCCCAGATTTCATCTTGCTCATTCATCTGCTGTTTCCACTCATCTGTTCCTAATCCTCTTTTCTATTTTCCTCCCTGGCTCCCATTCATGATCTCTTTGCCTATTCAGTTCCCCATCTCTACCAGCCAACCCCACCACCCCTGCCCCTGTAGACCTCTCAGCTTCTTTTTTTCCCTGACATGATACGAGGCCATGTGTTGGTGCATGTAACAGGTATGTGTTTGGCACGTCGGTCCACATGATAGTGGGAAGTGGGACCATGACATTTGAAATGCAGGGGCAGAGGAGTGGGACTCCTTGCCCCTCTCAGCATGGGGTCTTGTTCAGAGCTCAGGCCGATCGGCCATGATTGACACAGGAGGTCACAGGAGAGAGGCTGCGTTACAAAAGCATTAAATGCAGATTGATCTGTTCTCAAAGGAGAGAACACAAAGTGAGAATCAAATGTATTAGTCTTGAATCTAGTGAGTGAGATTTGAGAGGTCTGTAGCCTTTTTGTCCTACACTTAAATCACTGCACTTCCCTTTGCCTGTATTCCAGCAGGAAGGGAGACGGAGAGCAGTGAACAAAAAGGCTTTTAGTTTCGTTGCCCTGAATTCAGCCTGATCTCTATTAGCTCAGAGCTTCACTTCCAGAGAAAACAGCTGCTGAGCTAAGAGCTGGAAGCAGACCCAGTTCCAGTGGCATCTTCATGGAATTAAGCTCCAAAGGTCCAGCAGGTCACTAGAGTATACAAAACCTCTCTTCTTGTGGGGCTTATAACCTAAATAAATTTGGACAGATTATCTTTGACACAGAGGTTAATTTGTTGACCCCGTTTCAAAGTCTGATGCCACTGCTGTTTCTCAAAATCACTAAAAATGTTACCATGGGTATTTTTCCTTAGCATTGTTCACAAAAATACATACATTGTTTCGGTGAAATACTTCATGCGCATTTAAACTGAAGGCAAGAATGGACTTGCAGTATTGCAACTGCAACAGTTAGAGCAGAGCAAAGCTATAAGTTGTTGAAAATAGCCTTAGAATGAGTAGTGCTGGGTGAGTGGAAAAATAAGCCTTGTTCCTGCCGTCGCTTGTAACACATATCTCACTGGCGTTTCAGTGATGGAGAATCTTCTCTTGTCTAAGCCTGGGAGTTTAAATCTTTGTGCACATGAAAGCTACCCAGTAGAGCAGGCATTTGTCCATGTGCTGCATATAGCAAAATCACACTGTGATGTGTAACATACAGTACAGATTGCAGTATATACTGTTCGAAGTTTATTTTGAGTCTTCTGCATTTTCATAAGACAAAAAAATATGATCTATATCATCTTACAACATTGGCAGTATGAAACATACACACAGTATGCATCTTGAACTGTAGCATATGTACAGAATGTTCACAATTTAAACAGGAGAAATGTAACTGAGCATCTATCTATCTATCTATCTATCTATCTATCTATCTATCTATCTATCTATCTATCTATCTAGGCTTACTACCATGGTATGAGGAACCTCTCTGAAATCTTCGGAGCCTTCCAACTGAAAAGCCCTCAAGTTTATCTATCTTATGAATTCTCCATCCCTACCCCCCGACCCAGTATATATCTGCAAATGCCTTCACCCCTCTCCAGCCTGCAGTTGTTTCTAGCAGCTTTCTAGGCACACAAACTGCACTTGAAGAAATTTGCCAAGGAGCCAATACTACTGTTATGGAACAACAGCAATTACACCCCACCAGTAAGGATAACAACTGGACACAGTTGTATCCAGCTGGAGAGTAACATTATCCTTTTCCAAATATAACAGCATTTGCATTCTTTCTCTTTACGACCATGCCGCAGCGAGAGCTCCATAAAGATCTCATGATAGCTTGAAACTGAAAATCCCTCCAATTCTTAAGAGTCATTTTTCAACATGAGACAATATCACTATAAGACTAGGCTTTCACCTCCCGAAAATGAAAAAAAAATCCTCTTTTCTGCTACAGCTATGTTAAAGGGGACGGCTCAGCCTCACCTTCTTTCCCCAGTTAGCTGAGACACCAATAAGTACAGATATCTCTATTATAGTTTTAACTGTACGTTATGTGCAAATACCATCCAGCTGGATCCGCATCAAGGCAGTTCATACTATATATAAGGCATCAAACTTCAACAGGTTTGGGCTTCTAACTCTTTGAGATTCCTTTACTAGTTGAGGAGAATTGATCCATCCTCTTGGGCTTTTTAAAGGGTGTTGTGGTTTAACCCCAGTCAACAACTAAGCACCACACAGCCGCTTGCTCACCCTCTCCTCCCCCAGTGGGATGGGCGAGAGAATCAGGGAAAAAAAGTAAAATCCGCAGGTTGAGATAAAGACAGTTTAATAGGACAGAAAAAGAAGGCAAATAATAACAATAATAATAATAATAATAATAACAATAATAATGATGATGATGATGATGATGATGATAAAAGAATATACAAAACAAGTGATGCACAATGCAATTGTTCACTACCCACAGACCGATGCCCAGCCCGTCCCTGAGCAGCAATCGCTGCCCCCTGGCCAACTCCCCCCAGTTTACATACTGGGCATGATGGCATACGGTATGGCATAGCCCTTTGGCCAGTCTGGGTCAGCCCCCCTGGCTGTGTCCCCTCCCAGCTTCTTGTGCACCTGGCAGAGCATGGGAAGCTGAAAAGTCCTTAGCTAGTATAAACACTACTGAGCAACAACTAAAGCATCAGTGTGTTATCAACATTATTCTCATACTAAATCCACAACACAGCACTATGCCAGCTACTAGGAAGAAAATTAACTCTATCCCAGCTGAAACCAGGACAAAGGGTTGACACAGAAGAGTACACAGCACTCTTAGGGTGCTTAGGACCTTTCAGGTTGTGTTCCCTGTATTTTAAAATAACAGTCTTGCTTGTGGTGTGGTGGTGCTTTTTGGTGTGTGGGGTAGGGTTTTTTTTTTCATCTGCAGTTGATCTGAGACAGTAACTTTCAGCAAATATGAAAAGTGCAAACTAAAAAATGTAACCCTCTTCACACCCTCTGCCAGAACTACAGTGATCTTCTTGATGTTTTGATGTTTTGAATCTGGATGAGGCCTTGCTCTAGCTGCCATAGCTATTTAATTGTATGTGGACAGTTATTTCTCACTATATTGAAGTGAAACACTAAACTTTCACAGCAGAGGTCATTTGTAAAATGAGTACTATTTTACACTGTGTGATGTCTTACAGTGCAATGCTTATCAGTCCTAAATTACTTCTTTTCCAAGAATTAACAGGACTAGTAGCTAAGAAACCCCTTGGGATTCCCAGGCTGGGGATTTCAACTAGCTCCCTGTAAAAAGCCCTACAGAACTACCAGTAAAACGTTAGTTTCTCTTATGGTTCCCCTCCATGCATCGTATTGCACAACAAGGGTATCTGATTTTTTTATCTCAGCAGGGACAGCTGAGGGTTTTAAGCAGTAGTGACCCAATTCTGAGACACTCAAATGTGAGGCACATTAATTAGATTTTCTCTGATTAATACAATGGCACTTTTGAGTATTTCACTGAAATCAACAGGAATGTTTGAGGAAGAAGACACAGCGCTGCCAACTGCAAACCCTCAGATGTGAGTCAGGCCTCTAAAAATGATGAGATCTGCTGAAGTCAGAAAGGTTTTTAGCTAACTGGCTTTTTTATCTGGTAAGATATATTTGGGTCTCTACAATTCAGAGAAAACTTATAGCAGGTCAGTTCAGAAAACTGAGTGTTGTACAACTTGTTTCCAAGATGAAAGGAATACATAAACCACCAAATATTGTGAAAAACATAATTTGCAATACTGCATGCAGCTGAGAATGAGTAGGGTACGTGAACTTCTGTCTGTCAGCATTCAACCAAACCACAGTTCCAGAAACTGGAGCATTTTACTCCATCTTTCAGCGTGAAATTGCATTGAACGGTATCTTACATCATAGCAATGTTTCTGAGTGCGCCTGCACCAAACGGCAGCGGAGCTATAAGGTACTGCTGCTGTCCTGGTATTTTGTTAGCCCCCTGCCCTGCCAAACTCCCTGGACCTCTGCCCCACTTCACCCCATCCCGCTTCCTCAAGCTGGGCATCTCTCCATTGCCTCAGTTTTTGGTGTCTCACCTCCTCCTCTTAGAATCGTTTAGGTTGGAAAAGACCTTTAAGATCATCAAGTCCAACCGTTAACCTAGCACTGCCAAGTCCACCACTAAACCATGTCAAGCACCACGTCTGACCTTCCTTTAAATACCTCTGGGGATGGAGACTCAACCACTTCCCTGGGCAGCCTCTTCCAATGCCTGACCACCCTTTCGGTGAAGAAGTTTTTCCTAATATCCAACCTAAACTTCCCCTGGTGCAGCTTGAGGCCGTTTCCTCGCGTTCTATCACTTGCTACTTGAGAGAATAGACCGACCCCCACCTCGCTACAGCCTCCTTTCAGGCAGCTGTAGAGAGCAATAAGGTCTCCCCTCAGCCTCCTCTTCTCCAGACTAAACAACCCCAGCTCCCTCAGCCGCTCCTCACAAGACTTGTGCTCCAGACCCTTCACCAGCTTCCTTGCCAAGCGTTCTCTCGTCCTTCTCTGTAACACGCCAGAGGGGCTGGCACGGTAGAAGGACTGGGAAGACTGGATCTGGCTTCTTCTCATGCAGCACAACGTCAAGAGCCAAGCTTCACTATTCGTATCTCATTCATCCTACCTCAGGTTAAGTTTTATGAAGATGGTAGGGTGTCGTCTTGCTCTTAAGCAGTGAACACAAATCGGGTGTTTGTACCAAAACCAAGTGGAGGTCAAGGGGCTGCCAAAGCCGCTACCTGCCCAAGCCTAGCACTGTTCGCCCTGGGGACCTGCCACCGCCGCCTCGCCACCCGAGGCCGGGTCTGCGGGGACACCGAGCCCCTCCCGGGGTGCGGGGAGGGCTGAAGGGGATCGGAGGGCGGGGGCCGCTTTCCGGCGCGGTGGGGTGACCCCAGGACCCCCCTCCCCGGTCTCCATCCTGGGACCTTGCCGCCGCATCGGAGCCTTTCCCCGCAAGCCGAAGGCCGGGGCTTCCCGCCGCCGCCGGGAGGCCGCGGGGGCGACCCTCCCCGCGCCGAGCGCTCCCCGGGGAGGAGCCGGCCGGGTCGCACCGGGCCCTCTCGCCAAGTCCGGCTCCGAGCAGCCAAACCCAGCCCCCTGGGCTCGGGGTGGGCGGGGAGGGCCGGCCGGTCGGGCGCCTCGCCTGCAGGGACCGGGAGGACGGGGGAAACTTTCCTCCGCGCCGGCGGCGAGGCACCAGCGGCCACCGAGGCGGGCTCTGCCGGCATGGGCCCCGACGCGCTGCAGCTCGGCACCTACGGCGGGGCGGCCGCCGCCGCCCTGCTCCTCTGGGCCGTGTGCGTGCTCTGCAGGAGGAAAAGGTACCGGGGCGGCGGGGCGGGGGGCGGCCGCCGCATTCCTTCACGGCCGCGCCGGGGGAGCGGGGCTGCGAGGCGGGAGCCGAGCCGCGCATTGGGCCGCGCTTCCCTCCGCCCAGCCCCTCCGCGCCGGGAAGCCCTATCAGCGCCCGCCGCCGCCGCCTCCCCGCCGGGCCGGGGGCGGTGGGGCCCCGGGGGATGGCGGCCCGCGGCCCCTCGTTGCGGCTGGGGCGAGCGCGGCGGCCGCGGCGCCCCGGGCGGCCGGTGCTCGGCGGGGCTCCGGCGCCGCTCCGCTCCGCTCGGCTGCGGCGCGGCGGCCGGAGGCGAGGGAGAGCGGAGAGCGGGGGCGGTGCGGGGCCGCGGGCGGCGGCGGCGGCGGCTCCTCTGCTGGCCGGCGGGTGGGGGCCGCCGCTCGCACGTGGGTGCTGGGAGCGCCCGGGGCGGCTGCTCTCGCCGCGCGGGGCTGGGTGGAAGCCCATGCTCCGAAAGAAGGGTGCACGAAGCCCGTAGCCTGGCCCCTGGCACGTGAATGTCAGTCACCCTCAGGTCTGCTAAAAACCTGGGCATCACCTGTGCGCCGGGTGTAGCAAAAGAGACCCTGTGCGGGACTTGGCAGCCTTCCCGCGGAGTCCAAGGTGCGCTGACCTTGTCTGCGGAGGCAAAGTGGACAAATGCTGCTGGGTTGCAACATCGGCCCTCCGCTGCTGCTTTCTGCGTGATGGGTAGCTGGCAGCGGTGTTGGCAAAGCCCCTGGACTCGGGTCATGGACCTTTCGGTGACTTTTTTTAGTGTCTCTCACGGTGTTGCCTTTAGTTTCTTTCAACTATATGATCTAAAACTTCACAGGAGGTACACGCAAGTTTTGGGACACTTTAAGTAGAAGTTGCAGGTTTTTTTGGGGGAAACAACTGTCTGGAACTATTCTTTCTGTCTGAACAACACCTGTTTCTTTATATGCTAACCTTTTCCCGGGTATTTTTGACTTGTGTTGCCAACACTTGATGCTCTTCAGTGTCTGTTGCGCAGCTGATGGATAGACGTGTGTAAAGGCTTGATGGAGGAGGAGTGAAGAAGGGGAGGGATCAGTATGTACTGTACTGTTTGCTTATTTTTTTAAATTGCGTGATGAAATGCATAGCAAATATTAAATTTAATTCTAAATAGTAAACAATTACTATTCCTAATCATTGAAAGTTATTTTTGGAAGGTGTAGACATACAAATGCAAAAAAGAAATTGCAGTACTAGCCTCTAGAAAAGAGTCAGAAAGTCAGTCTGGCAGTTTTTAGACCAATAACCCTAACTTTGGGACCGTGTATAAAATGAATCAAATAACAGAGAAAAACAGTGAAAATTCTTGTTTTGATCCCAGAAGGCATCTGGTCACTGACTGTAAACAGAGATGGATTATTTCCATGATGTCTGTTTTGGAACCATTATTAATGTGATTTGAGTTAGAGAGCCCAATCCATCCCTTAAGTGGAAGACATCCATTCCAATGTTCAAGTGGGGTCATCCCGTAACACAAACTACTTGACAGAGTAGCTTAGGATGCAGCTTCATGTTTCAGCTCAGCTTACTGAGTGGATAGCAGCTGCTCAACTGGTCACTCCTCCTCCTCCCTGTTGCTTATCTGACCCCGTGAGCTGGTTCTGGGAGTTAAACCTGCGAAAAACTATTTACTTTTTTTTGATAGGTTTTGTTTCCTGCAACTTTAGCTCCCTAAAGGAGGTCAGCACAGAAAACAAAGGGGAGCAGTGAGGACACGGTCAGGCCAAATGGGATTGTGTGTCATTTGAGGGTTAGAAGCAGTTGTACTGGCTCAGCCATGCTATAAAATTGTGCCTGTGATTAGTAGAAATTCTAGTAGAATTGTAATGGGCTGAATTTTTGAAAATGGAAACAGGCAAAGCTCTTTCTAAAGTCTTTGGCCAGATGTCAGTGATAGGCAAAAAGGATCAAAGAACCCATTTTGAGTTACTTTCATAACCCTCGTGGCTGTAGAGCTTTTTAAGTCAGCTTTTTAGAGTCTATATGGACATTTGTGCCACAACAGAATGATAACTATACAGGAGGCCTCAGCAAGAAGGCATACTGTTTTCCCCAAAAAACCAAACTGTTGTTTGATAAATAAACTACTTCTTTTAATCCTGTGGTGCTTCTCAAAGAAGTTTACAAAGCATCAGCGTGCAAGCAACTGGAAATAAAAAGTGGAAAACCCCATCAACCTCTGTGTAGTACAGTCCTCAGCATAAGTTGCTGGTGTAGAAGTGCTATCCTGCTCCAGTAAAACATGCAATTATTGTTTATTTTTTTTAGCATAAAGGAAGAAAAGAAATTGTGCATGCTTTTGAGAGATGCCTGGCAGCAGCCTGGCTGCCTTCAGCAGCCATTTCTGATCTGCAGGAAGAAAAGCCATGCTAAGGGTGCAGTGGATTAAAAAATGGGGATAAGGCCTAGTTCATGCTCTTCAGATTTGGTGCAAGTTTGTGATCTCCCCTTGCTTCTCTGACCCTTATCTGTTTATCCATCCCCATGTATCCTCCACGTGTCAGATGTCTTCTTTCCCTCTCTCTTATTTGAATCTAACAAACCCAGCAGCAGGGGGGGCTACCCTCCTCAGGAATCCACAAAAAACATTTGGGAACATGTTGACATAGTGGCTGTTGGCAGGTTACTGCGTCAATAAATGCCAAAGTCAAGGTTGTACTCCTGGTCATGGATCACACCCATTTGGACAGAAACGCAAACAATTCTAGTTTTGTAGAGCTTGTCTATGCAAGAAAACATGTCACTACTTCACCTATGCACGTGTTTTCATAGAAATTAATATGTTGCCCTAATCTTGGTATGCTTGTACCAGTGTGCAAACTCTGTATAAGGGGATTGTTGTGCTTAAGGTACCAAGATAATAAAATTTAACATCTTAACATCTACGTGTGGGTTCCATCTAGGATACCAACAGTAGTCAAATGTCTGTATATATAAATGAAGAGTTTAAGTAAGTAACTATATGCTGCTAAGTGTTAACTTGCTCTTCAGAGTTCGGTAAGTTTGTTTTACCCGATAATGCCTCTCTCCTGCTCGACTGAGGCGAAGCACAACCACCTACGTGGCTCTGAGAGTTACGTGTCCAGGAGCATAACAACGGTTTGTATGTCCCAGAGAAGAAAACTCCCCAAATCCATCCCTGATACTCCTTAAGTAGGTATTGCAGGATTTCGCCTTTCTTGGTCTGAGGTGCTTGTGCTTCATTCCTCTCAGGCTGAGTGCTCATTACCGGAGAAAAGATTTTGTCAGAAGAGGTGTTGTATTGCCTTAATCTGCCGTTGCCTTTTTCTGTAGTGCAGTTGGGGTAGTCCGGAGTTACCAGGTTTCAGGTTGAGTTCAGTACAGGTTTTCTTATTAAAGTATTTACATCTACTCTTTGGAGACAGCAAAGAAAGGAAGAGGAATTTCCTTTTTTATAAATGTTTATCATTTGAGTGCTGGTGGCAGTAATAACACAAAGGAAACTAATTGGAGTCTTTGCCAGGTTTCGTATCACAGATGGTGAAGAAACAGAAGTAGAACAAAAGTTTCCTTAATCACAGAAAATTTTATTTTGAGTTAAACTTCAATGTCAAATGAGGCTCATTGCCTTCTGTATGCTGCAGAAAGATCTCCCTCTTACTGGTTAATGAAGAAAAGTCTATCTCGGCTGTTTGCTGGGGAATGTATTTTCTCCAGAGAGCGCTTCCTTTGTGCCGCCACGTGAAAGTATTTCTGCTATGGCAAAACCTGATGACTTCATAGCCTGGAGATTGTGCAGATTACTCTCTTTTGCCTTCATAGAATGACTAAGTCAGCCCCAGCTTTATGTTTATTTTGTTTTCAAACTGTTTTTCCACGAGCCATGCACAGTCTCACAGAGCAGGAGGCGAGATGGCAGGTGAAGCCAACTCCTGCTCGTCTCCCAGCAGCAATGCTGCCCAAGTCAGGGAAGGGCCCTCGAGGTCAACAGGGCTTGGCTTCTATAGGTGTGGTATTATTCCATTTTTTCTTGCTCAAATTGATGTTTACTTTTGGCTGCTAGTGTTTATTGCATGTTCATGACTGAAAACGATCACAAATTGTAACCGAGAGATTGGGGACAAGGCTGGGATGCTCTCTGCCTCCCTCCTTGCTGGGCAGACACTGCAAATTACCAGGCAGGGGAAGAGGCTCAGGCTGACCACAAATTCAAACCACTGGCTTTGGGGAAGGGAACAGTGGAGAGAAGTGGAACAAAGATTGTTGCGTCCGTATTTATCCATTGAAACTGGATCCTGCAGTCTTGAGGTTTGCATCCCAAGGTTTGTCAGATAAAGAAGACACAGACGCAACCTGGAAATAGTCATAAGAGGTTTATGTCTGCTTGGAAAGTTAACACATGTCCTATGTGAGCTACACCGATGAAGAGGTTTGTAAAAATTATTCCCTCTGCAGCTCTATAGGTTGGCATTTTAATTATTATGAATGGGCTTCACAGTCAAGATTGCTTACAAGGAATGATACAATATACAGCATGTGTAACCTGTGTGGGTTTTACTGTATAGCAGTATAGGAATTCCCATTCTGGGTTATACGGGCACTTAAGTTCTAATACATTATTTCTGACCAGTTTCTAATGTGTCAGAACATGGTATAAAAAAAAATTAAACAGTATAATTGTAGATTAAAGTCAACATAAGAAGAATTACTTGATAAATTTCTCAGAAAGGATTTTGCTATGGCCTGAGTTATGGATTTAAAGGCTTGTTGGAGCAAAGTGTCCTTTATTTTTCTCTTTTACTTTGTCCTCTAAAATACCTCCAACCTATGCAATTGCATTCATCTAAGATACTTTTCCAAAAAATTGCTCTCTTGAACCCAGATAGATATTGTTGAAAAGAATATAGATTTCGTCTTTGCCTTCAAGAACATCTTATCCTTCTCTGTGACAAGCTGTGAGCTTGCTAACAGCTCTCTTACCAAGTGAATTGTAGTTCACAAGATGTCATCAGCCTGTCTTTTTTACCACTTCTGCTAATTTAGGCAATATGTTAAGGTAGTTTTCTGTTGGAGGGAACATCAGGAAGGACAGATAGAAGGATACCAGAAAAATCTAGCCTCTCCCTTCTTACCTTGGCTTTCTACAGAGGCCTTTTTCTCCATCCTTTTGGTTGGAGTTCTAGGGACTGCGTGTGTTTTCATGACCTCCTTTTGTTTAATGTCATTGTCCACTTTTACTCCACTCTGAAAAGATTAGGACTGAAGACTGAAACTGTTCACAGCAGAAAAGTAACAGTTCTGTTTCTTAAGTAGCCTTAAGAAACCTTTCTTTCTCACCACCACACTTGGGTTTTCTGTCAACTGTTCGCTGCTGTGCCAAGATATGGTGGAAGCTTAGTCCTCTGCTTGCTTCTTCTGGTAAGAGCTTAGTGAAGGTCGAATAAAACAAAGTAAGCAAAACCATAGCCTTCTCAAGATGCACAAGACTCAGTTCACTGACTTCTGAGTTCTCTTACGGCACTAATAGACCTGGAGAGCTGTTACATTATGGGTCTTGCACAATAGCGTGTCTCAGGACAAGTTTTTCTTATTTCTTTTCAGCACTGCTTCTCATCCTTCTGACATGTAGTCCATGTATCATGTACATCTTGGGTTCTGCTTCCTACCAAGGCTTTGAAGATGACACTGAAGATGACACCACTTTTAGCAGATAATGAACTTTTCCAATAATCTATGATTTACAGTATTCTTTGCTTAAGGTACACTGCCACCTAGCAACAGTTTCCCTTCCCTCCCAGTTTCCTTGACCTGCTTTGTCGGGGGTTGTTGAGTTTTAGTTTGTACCTGGTCTCGTCTTCCTTAGCATCCAGAACCCATCAGTAGATGCCATGCTGGTAAATGTGTGTGTGTGTGGTGTGGAGATATTTTTAGTGCCAATAAGAACTTCTGGCTTCAGGTTTCTCACAAAAATACAATGGTTTTTACTTTTACAGTGGTTTTTCCTTCCATTTTTTTGTGCAAAATGCCTGTAATCTTTTTATTTCTTTTTTTTTTTCCCCCTTGAAATGCTTGCTTTTGCTTGCTTCTGTTCATTGTTCTTTGGAGGAAATAAAATTAAAGGCCAAGAATTAAAGGGAATTACTTTCAGCTCTTTTTTTTTTTTTATTTCAGTGCAACATGAAGCATGGAGCATCCATCTACAGCACTGTACACAAATGCACATAGCTTACAGAAAGTATGAACGATTAACCCTTCTGCCCCTCCTCCAAGTTGATAGTCCTAAAGGTATGAATGAGGAAAACCCAAGCAAATACAGACTGCTTCAAAAATGAGATTCATGCTTGCTACTTTATTTAGAGGAGGAAAGCACGCTAGTTGGCAGATCTTAGCTGAAACGTTACATATAAAGGCTGGTGTGAAGGAAGGCACGAAGGGGCAAATCTTAATCCCAGTATCCTCTTACAGGAGATATTAACTACTTCTCCTTTAAGCACGATGGCAAAATTTGCCACCTAATGTGTTTTAATCGCTGGTGATACAACTAGAGAGCTACATTGTCAGGCGACTGCAGGACAGACTGGAGTCCTGACCCACAGAGCTACCTGGGCCTCCGACTCCCCCAGCCAGGAGGGACTTCAGGGGGATGCGGGGACCCGCGTGCTTCCCGAGCTTGCAGTCTTGCCTGCAGACTCCACCTCAGTTCCCCCGCTGTAAATTGGAGGTCAATGTGGTCTCCTCATGGTGTACAGATAAAGCAGCCGAATGCTTCACAGGGCACTCTGATGGTTGCCAGAGAAGATGAAAAAAATTCTCCCATGGTATGACCACTCAACGTGTGCTGACGAACTGTTGACTGCCCACTGCCTTTCTCCTGTATGCTGAAGTACAAGTTCTAGTTACTGCTTTAAGCCAGAAGTGCCACAGTTTTTCACAATATTCAGCTAAGCTGGTGGATGATGTCAGCTGCTTTAGTGTTCTGCTCAATTATGAGAATTATGCTCCCACATAAAATTGTTTGGGTTTTTTTTCAGTCAAGTATTTTGATTAAGAAGTTGGTCAGAGCTTGTTTTAGTGTAGTAGTATAACTGTTCTCAGTACTCCATCTAGTCACTTACTTAACTTAGTGCATCGTAATGCCAGGGAGTGGGGGAAATATAGAAGCTAAAAGAAACAGCATAAGTGCAATGTTAATACACTATATGAAGTTAAGGAAAATCTCACAGTTAAGTTGGCAGTCTTTTTCTCTTTTATCCAAGTTTTATAGAGCTACTTGGTAGTAGAGCCAGGGTTGGAACTCATTTTCCTGACTTCTAGTTTTGTGCTTTAACTTGCTGCCTTTCCTTTCCAACACACTTACCATACATGACATTGTAGCTGTCTGGTAAACTAACTTTTTCAACCATGAGGCAGATTTTGAATTCTGATTTAAAACTTCAGTAGTGTTCCTTTTCTTTCCCCACCATTTACTGATCTTTCTACAAGATGCGTGTAGGTTTTTAGGCTAATATCCATTTGCACGCCGTCTGGGAGAATTTTGGCTGACTGAGAGTCCCATAAAACAAAAGTTTCCTCTTTACAAACCACATGGAGCTTGGCTGTAGATATTCAGTTCCTTTCTCCACAAACTGTTTTTAATGGTGCCAGATTCTTCTGTTTCTTCTCCTTGTTTGGCACATGTCAGGAAAAAAAATCTTGGCTCTCATATAGAACATATCTTGTTTCCTCTTAACTGCTCGTACTTTCTATTCGTAATTCAAATCAGCAGAAAAATGCTATGGTTGTTCTTCTCGTGATTTAATCTTGTAGTTTCCTAAGCAATATTCTAATGTTCTTAAAAAAATGTTCTCCTTCATACTGCAGGCCTGACTGACAGTAGGAGGTTCTAGCTGAATGCAATGGATGCGTCCCTGTTAATTTGGGAGAGTATTGCATGGTGTCCTGAGAGTGTGGCCTGCTCAAGCCCTGTGGAGGCACGTGAAGAAAGAACAGACGAGCAAAATGAAGCTAAAATGGGATGTTAGAAGTGTGTCCTGTCTGTCACACAGCTGTCCCTTTCTGACGCTGCAGTGAAAACCCAGATTGCAACACTGCATGTTGCAGGCTCATGTCCATAGCGGGAAGTTGAAGAAGCATCTCCTTCCTGGCCCATGGCATCCCAGGGACCTGTCGGAGAGCCTGTGCCTGTTTGTCACAAGCTACTCTTGTTGCTTGCTGACAGCCTCGCTCTGCACCCATGGAGTTCTTGTTTATATGAGTCAATCCGCGACTGATGGCTAAGACAGAGTGCAGCACTGCTAAGTGTGGTTGCCTATTTGATTTCTTGTGGATCCCCAGAAAAATCAGCAAACCGCTTAGTGGCTGGCTCACCTCAATCCCAACCTCACCCCAGATCCTTGCTTCTCAGAAAGCCCTTCCCCAGATTGTTCCTGAGTGGTCATTACAAATTCTTATGTCACTTGCTTGACCTAAAAAGATTGAACAAAATGCGAAATTTTTGAATGATATGTTGAAAAGATGATCATAGAAAATTGCCACATTTTCATTACTTTTTTAAGTGATGTAGTATTTGGAAAAAAATAATGGTCTCATTTCAACACTGTGTGAGAATGCAGAAGTTCTGCCATTATTAGCTCTGGCAGTAGTTACTTTAAAAAAAACAAAAAACAAAGCTAAAAGGAACCTGTATATTCCTCAACAAGACAAACTACTGCTGTTAAAGCACAGTAGAGAGAATTGATGGAGAATTGGTGATTAAAATGAAGTTCCTGAGAAGTCAGTATTTCAGTCTTTTTGTACTCTCTCTTTGTATGCATGCCAGCAGAAGGGTGGATTTTCCCTTTTGTCATGGTGTAATACTGTAGTCTTTGAAAGCTTCAGAGGGATGGTCTCCAACTTTCTAACAGGGCCCCAAGGAAAATCAAAGTATTTTCAGTTACTCTCATTTAATCTGGTTAACAAAAGCAGAATGCTTACCGAAGGAAGGACAGTTGCTGGTATCTCTTCGGAGAGAATTTGAGTGACTTCCACTGCTGGTCCACTCAACTGATGCTGCTGTAGCATTTGGTCATCGCTTCCCTAGCTGGGAAGTACTGCTCCATGTTTTCCTCTTCAGTGCTGGCATGGTTTTTTAGGTTACAGTAGCTCCTCTCCAGAGCTTCTGGTGTGTGATAGATCATAGCCATCCTAATTCTCTCCAGCTGGTTTTTCAGCATGAAAAGCTTTGGGAGTCACATTTGGGAAGCTTCCCTGAAAATAGCTCAAATAGCGGATTGATGACAAGGTATAATTTTTTTCCTTCAGTTGTTCAGGAATTGATCTGTGATATTCACCCATCTCAGACCACTTACACTTCATTAAGACAGAAGAAGCCTCTCTGGAAGGCTTGCTGTTGTTTCAGTAGGTACCAGTATATGTAAAATGTTTCCAGTGGACTATGTGTTTCTTCCTTACTCCTTTTGAAAACTTCTGTTATTTTGTTGGATGGGATTTTTTTCAAATTTTTTTAAAGAGTTTCAGATGTCTAGGTTAGTTTTCAGCATGGTAACTGTTTTGCTTAAATAGCAAATTTCCAAGCCCTACAGCTGAGGGCGAGGCATGTTGCCAGAGCACGCACTGCAATGCTCGTGTGCGATTCCCGTTTAAAAAAGAGCAGCTGTGTAGCTGTACGAGAAGTGAAAATGTCTCTCAGTTCAGGAGTCATCCAAGAACCAATTGTAAAACATGATGAACCTGCAGAATTGATATTTGGGCAAAACAGGGAGGAAAAATGAAAGTACTGGGAGGACAGGCTTGTACGTGGTGCTCTTTTTAACCCTAAATGCATGCCTGAAAGATTCTGATTCAACAGAAGTAGGACTTAGACGTGTGTATCTGATGATGAAATTAAGCTTACAATGCATGACAGTATACCAAGGATGTTTGGGCTTTTCAGTAACAGTTGCCAGCAGAGCATATGTGACCGATGGAGATTCATGTCCAGCCCCTGAAGTGCAACAAGCCGGGTTCAGAGCCTGGGCTCCTTCTGAGGACCAAATGAGGGAAATTTGAAGTTTGTGTCCTAGCAGCTTGCACGTAATATCCTTTAGACCCAGGTTAAACTATCTGTTGCTGCTAAGGAGTGGCACAGAATTGTTCACAGCAGGACAGGAGAATTTCCCCATGTGTGTCAGTGTTCAGTGGCTTGGGAAACAGCTGCTTGCGTAATGTCTGGTTTGTGGTTGAACAGACAGTTGAATTTCTGGCACTGCTGCTTTAAGATACAAAAATGCTAATTAAGCTTCAAAGAAATCTTGCATATGTGAATGAGTCAGTTTTTTTTTTTTTTCTGTAAGCTGTTTAGTTTCTTGCATCCTGTGTAGTGAAAATGCTGCTAGATCTTACTTGATATTACCACATTACGAGAACAGGGATTTTTTTCATAACCTGTGGACTTCCTCAGATAGAACCACATCAGCGATAATAAATTTAGAGCCTTAAAAACCTGTTGTTATGAAGACTTTAAAATAAAACTGTGCATACTGCTCCTATTGGCTCTGCGGTGGTAAGAAGCTAAAATAGACAATGCTGAGATCTGTTGGGCTCAAAAGAAAGTTCAGGCTTCCTGGCTTCGTGATCTCATTTGCAAAAATAAGACATACCTTCGTGTGTTGCCCTCAGGAACAGATATCCAATAAAGCACAGTTGTTGTGACCCATCCAGTCTTATCTCCTGCGTAGCCTAGGCCATTGCAGTGTCTCCTGCATCAGCTATGTTAAATTGTGCTTCAGCACAATTGTGCACAGAAGGATGTCCTGCCTTTGGTTTCCTTTTTCCTTTGAGTGATGAGTAGTCCAGTGCTTATCCCATAGGCTGTTCTTACCATTCTGCTTCACTTTAAGAAAGGGGGGTGAATTCAATCTCGTAAGTGGATGCGTGTGTCCTTTTAAACATTGAAAAGATTTAGTTAGAAGTGATGAAAGACAGCCTAAGATGGCATCCAAAACTAACAAATAAGGACATCTCCCGTTCAAAGTATGGAATACTGCTGTTGCAAATAAATACCTGCTTAAAGGTGCTGGCAAGCTCATCTGACACATCTTTAATTGTGCCTTGATGGCAAGTTAGTGTGGAGTGAAGCAACTTGCTGTCTATCGTTTCTCTCCACGCCAAGAACATTTGTGTGGACCAATGTATGTATACTGCCTGCTGCTGCTCTGTAGTCTCTGCATTGCATGCTTGCATGCTTTTGGGAAAAAGGAGAAGAGCAGCCAGTTTTTTTAGCCAAGGCTATAAAAAACAGAGATAATTCAGATGGGACCAGATGAACTAATGCTTCATTTTTTTGCTTAGACATTAATAAAATCTTGTTTGTTTTGTTTTGCACACCATTTCAGTGTATCTTTTTTATAATAGTACCTCTGAGACTATTGTTTAAGAGCCAGGTATGTGTGTGATTTCATGCCTCCAACTTGTGGTTCAGCAGTTCCAGACACTCAAATGCGCTGTGTGCAATAGAAACATGAGGGATAAAGCAACTGTAGTGATAAGGTTCATTTCATCAAAATGAAAGCCCAGGAAGATTTCTCTTGTAATTGTTTTCAGCACAAATATAATGTGCTGATTTGGAATGTCAGATGGTTTCTATCATCAGACCATGTGGAAAAAAACCCCCACAGTATGCTTATAGTTGTAACTTTGTAGGTAATTGGTGGTGTTAGGAGTGTCCAAGAGAGATATGCTTTTGATCCCTCAGCCGTTGAATTAAAGAATTCACATGGGGCTCAGTTTTTGGTGAAGGACTGCAATGTTGGAGATGGCAGAAAGATGGAAATCCCGGTGTGTGCTATGATGATGGTGGCTTTTAAAGTGAAGGCTACCCTAGGTCTCCCACGTGTGCAGGGCATTGCCATCCCCCATAGCTTTTCCCAGTGGGCAGGACCCAAGGCTCTGGGTGACAAAATCCCTGCTATTACCACCCATGACCATTCGTGCCTCTGGTATCCTATTTAGTCCCAGGCACACTGATCAGATATAGCTACAGATTCAGCCCTGCTGTTTCAGATGCTTCTTTTTACTTTTTGTGGCAAATATCAAATCATCTCCTTAAAGGCAGCAAGGTAGTGGAAAGTCTTTCCTGCTCATGGCAGTCAGTTAATTTCTCAAGATTGTGGAAGGTTCAAATCAGTTAATTGTCAGCCAAACTATGAATTTTACTGCAAGTCAGTACAGAATATGGACATCTCTTTCATTTTCCAAGGTTGAGCTCGTCAAAGAGGCCTCAATAAACATGACTTTGCACGCTAAATTTCTCAAAACTGCTCTATAAATGGAAAGCAACCAGGACAGCTGGATTCCGTAATATAAATAAGGTCCTTGGGCCCTACTGCAATTCTGCTGATAATCATTATAACCTGACTGCAGAATTTGTCTGGTGGGTAAAGCTAGATTTATGTCAGTAAAGGGTAAAGTCTGTATTTATCACTTTCTGGTCTTTCAGCAGGCTTTATATTTTGTATCATCCCTTTTTTCCGCTAGGTATTAGAATGCTTTTTTTTTCTGATTTCTCAGTTTGCTTTTTTCACTGTTCACAAAATTCACTGTGCTGTATAGGAGCTGTCCTCATGAATTCCCATTGCTCTGCTCAGGGGGTAAGCTAGGCTAATGAGACCCTTCTTTGTTTCATTTGAGTGGGTTTTGCTAATTGCTTTTATCACACTGGAACCTGTAAGGGGATTTTTCGTAGACAAAATGACAATAAAAAAATTAAGCGCTTTTGTTGGTAAGTCACCTGGCAATTCCGCCTGGATCCTCAACATAGCTGTCAGCAGATGTGAGTGACTCCTTAACGTCCAGTGCCTCTAATTGCCCTTTATTTCCCCTCTGTTCTTGTGTGGGATTTATTTCTCAATTGATGGGATGGAACCCGAAAGCAGGTTGTGATGGAGTGCATCTCCAGTCAGTAGCAGGGAGAATGAAAGAGGAAATTAAGATGGGTAACATGCAGCAGGAAGAGAAATTTCATCCTACCTCCTGCCCTGTCCTGTGGTTGCAGCTGATCTCTTCCCATCCCACTTCATCCTCTTATCATCACTTCTGTACAGCTCAGCTCATGCTGGGAGCCTGCTGCTTCTGCAGACCTAAGGGGCAGGGACTTCAACACTTTGTCCTTCCAAAAGGCTCATGGTAGCTCCTTCAGTTATCCATTTGTATCCATCTTCTTCCCCAGGTCTTGTTCAGTATACTGATCATCAACCTATGCACTCACCTTTCCCCAGGATCATTATTTTCAGCATGAGGATGGTATTAAGTTTTATGAACTTCCTAAGAAAATATGACTGAATGAATTTCAAGCTCCAAGAATGAGATGGCAGCTGTTAGTCAAACGTGCCTAGGAGTGGACAGCCTCCATGAGTCCCAGGTAGGCCTGTGTTCTGGCTTTTGAAGAAAATTTATATTGAATCCTAATGGAGTTTACTGAATCATTGAATTTCTAATTATTGCTCTTTATGAATTTCACTAGGTTTATATTAAATCAAGATATATTGGGATTTTTTTTTTGTCTAGCTTGAAACTTTCCCTTTGAGCTACACTGTAGTCCCCTCTTATCTTCAACTTGGTCAAGAGTAGCTTGAAAGCTTCTTGCCTTTCCTGCAACACCTGCCTTCTGCAGGACGCCTTCCTTCACCCAGGGAAGGGATTGGAGCCATCACTATTCTCTTCATTTATATAATTCTGTCATTGCCCTGACACCAGTGTAATCTTCTTGACTGGCTGATCAAACTGATTTTCAACAGTTTTAGACAGAGTAAAAAATTAGTGCATTTAAGTCTTCCTTGATTTTTCTGGCAGTTTCTCTGTCATTCAGTCTAGCATTTTCTTTCTTTATCTCAAGTCCCTTTTGTTTTTTACTGTGCTTATCTTCCTCCCTATAAAATATGTGCTACGGCTGGCGTTTTCTAACCTTTAGGCCTCTAATTCTCCTAATCTCATGTTAAAGCAGTTAACGAGTGATAACAGACCCTTACCAGACTTTGTATTGTTGCAGTGTTTGACATGTCTTTTTGGCCTTACTTTAGACAGTTGAGGTTTTCCATTTAACTTCAGCAAGCCCAGGATTTTACCTTAGGTATTTGCTCACACTATAGAGCTTCTGCAGCTTTAGCATACAGCCAAATGAAATAATCTCTTCTCTAAGTTGTGTGTGTAGATCTAGCATTTTTGTGATTCATAACACATCAGTAACAACTGAAATACTTTTGCATAAGAAAAACTGTTCAAAATCACAGCAAATCCTGATGCTTTGGGCTTTTGAAAAGGGAACAGAGCTCTGGTTTGTGGTCCTGCTTCTACGAAGAAGCACCTTTGGATTTTGTAGCAGAGGGAGGTTTGTATTTTTACTCTGCAGGATGAAAATACACAGTAGCTACGGGCGCTTTTGGGAGAGTCATAGTCACCGAATTTCTCAGTGACATTTTAAGCACCAACAAAGTTTTGCCGACCTGGCTGCATTAGATGGGGTTGTGATTCGTCCTGCTTCTCACCAACACAGCTGTGCCTGCAGAAGCCCTCGGGCAGTAGCAGCAGTGCTTGGGGGGCAGGGGGGATTGCCATGGTAGCTCTTTCTGGTTGAGGAACCAGCTTAGTGCATCTGTTCAAGGCGGGTTTGCTCACATGGCATTTACCGACGAGTAGGGCAGACCAGGCCATATGGGAAGGAGTGTGAATCTTGATGCTAAAGACGTGCAGCCTGACCATGCGTGAGTTCTTTGCTTCTGCTGGACTTTGCCTTCACCATCTCACCATCCTTACATGGTGACTTACCTCACCATGTAAAGGATAATACTTGAAAGTTTAGTTAGTGTTCATAAGACTTCCCTTATGTCATGATTCAGTGAATTGCTGAAGCAATGGCTTCCTTTTAAGCCTTTGAATACCTTCTGACTTCAGTGGGACCTGAGCTTCTAAGTTGAGCAGAAGCTCAAATTTTTTGACAGATCAGCACTTTCTTGCCAAGGCAAATGTGAATTTCTGGTTTGATGGTATGATACGGAGTATATAGTAGTATTTCCTTGCCTTAGTGCTACTAATTCGGGGGGGGGGGGGGGGGGATGGGATGTGGTACTAATTTTATATTTTGAACAGAATTTCAAAGCTCAGTTTTGTTACAGTTAAAATGCCTTTATTTATCGATTCTTGAAGAGTTTACAATTCAGTATCTGGAATGCAATTTTAATCGCCTAAAAGTTCATGGAGGATGAGACCACTTCTTGTTGGTAACTGAGGTTATTTAAAAATAGAACTTTCACTTCCATCGGAATACACATACTGGTTGACAGCTTAAAAGGCTGGGCATGATTCTAGGTTTCCTTTCATATGCAATATTACATATATTTGAATTGTATGGATTGAGTGAAAGTATAATGGCCACATGGCCCTGATCATGAGGCAAACTTTTTTTTTCATGTTCCTAACACTGTGAAGCAGTGACTTGTCTCTCAGACTTCCTTCTGGGTCTGTAATGCTAGCGGCTGCATGTGGCTAACCAGAGTTGGCACACTCACTGTCCTCTGCTAAACCCACCCTTTTTTTTTCTTTCCATAAACTGTCACACTTGTGCTTAATCACATCTGCTGATGAGTCTGATACAGTGTTTTCCCCTGGGATGCTAACCTTTTAAAAGCAATCTGAAGCTTATTCTCCTTTCATAAAAAAGATGGGGAAGTATAATTCTATTGAATTATACAAAGCAAAAGTACTCTGTTACAGTGGTTGAGAAGGCTGAAGCTTTAGAGCTTTTTTCATTTGCAAGCAATAAGAGGCAGAACACAGTCAAGGACTTCTGTCTTCCAGCTGTGGACCGCATAGGGTGTGAATTTTCTGTAATTGTGATGACAAAACTAATCACATAGTTGCTAAAAGTGTCCAAGTGGCTTTTGAGCCACAAAGAGTTTTGTGACATTATAGTATTTTTTGTTTGGTTTGGGCATCTGGAAACTGAGATAGTGCTTCTTTAACAAAATCCATCCTGAGTTTGTGAGCAAGTTGTCCTGTGAGAAGCTCTTCTGGTAGCCTTCAGCTGCACAGAGCTGGCTGCAGTTTGTTATCACTGAATTTTTAAGAATTTCTTTTGGTCACTTTAGTACAAGATAGTTCCTTCTAGTATGAAAAAAAAAGTGTTGTGGGTAGTGAAAATAATGGGCTTTTTCTGTTGTGAAATGTGCATGTGTTCCTTCCCACAGAAACCAGCTGTGAGGGGAGAAAGAAGGGAGGCTGGGGGAAATCCCAGCATACGCTCAGGATGTGTGACAGGACCCAGTACCTGGGAAGTGATCCTTGTCCTACCCCGCAGGCAGAGCCACACTGAGCTTAATTTTTTTTTTTTTTTTTTTTCTTTTTTCAAAAGAAAGGACATTTGTCTCATCAGCTATCATATTCACGCCATTGCAATCACAAAGCGTGTAAGTCCTCTTCTCTGGTTTTTCCTTACCATCCGGAGTATCACTTCTCCTAATCCTGATGTTCCATCCTGAATTGACAGCTTCAACTTCAACTTTAAAATCATTCCATTTTTAGCTAGGCAGTTTTTCCTAAATTAATGAGGACTGTAAGCAAATGGGAAGATAACTCCTGGGTGTAGGATGGAAAAGGTGTAGGGTAGGTAGTTTAATTGGGGTATAACAAGTTGTAAAACTTTGGGAAACAAAGAGAGCTCATAAGAAGAGAATGGTAGACTGAAAACTCCATCCGTCCTTTGACTACTACCAGATTCAAATGTGCCTGCAATCTTAGCATACTAATGAACCACAACTGATACATTACGGATGCTTGTAAATAAGTAATCTTCTTTTAACTCTGGTTTAACTCCTGAAGATACTATTTTAGGTGCTTATTTTGATGTAAGCGTTATATACATTTAATTGTACTGTTTGGTGTCAAAAATTAAACTTAGCTAAATTGATAAATGTTTCATGATACATATCTTTTAAATAATACCAATACATAAGTCTTGTCAGCCTACAGCTTTATGACAATAACTTTTAAAAGAAAAAGATATCTTTTTTTCCTTAAAACTGATTAATATTGGTTTCTGTTTTCTTTAGTGTCAGTTACCATTTATCATCAATTCAGGCACTTGGAGTTCTTTGGGTGAAACTGGAAGCAAAGCCCAACTCCTGTAAAGTGAATTTTCTTATTAATGTGTTGAAATTAATTTATTTTCTGAGTTCACATATGACCCTCTGAGCTTGCATTTTTCCCTTTCGTTTTTTTTAAAAAAACCAAAAAAAGTGTTAGGGGTACCAAACTGTACTGTACTTGGCTTTCTTTAGATCTGTGGTTTAACTCCCCGGTGTGTCTGTGCTGCTGCAGCTATGGCAGTGCTGGAAGCCTTTGCTATCTGTGTGCTGTATTGATGATCTCTAAATCGTCATCTGTGGTCAAGTGTGCTGCTGCTTGGTACCAGTAGGTTGTCTTCACTCTGTGCCTGCAGTGATGGAGACACACTGGGGCTCAAATCACTGTTATTTCAACAAGACCCCACTGAAATAAAAATGCTGAGGCTTCACTGCTAAAGTTCACAGAAAAATTCAATTTATTATTGCAGTCATATAGTGTTGTCAGAAATGTTAACCTCTTTTTACAGGCTGATTAGTCAAGAGTTCAGTGAGGAGTTAGTCCAGACTTGGGATTCCTGGTCTGGGTCATCTACCGTGTTTCTCTGCTTTGTAAGAGAACCTGGGATACACCTGGCATACACCTCTCCCTAGAAAGCTCAGCTAGTTCTTCACCCTCGTGCTAGTGCCAGCTAGTGCTGTGAGAATCCAGCCTGGTTTTTATGCCCTTTGCACCGTTTTTGGACTGATGGACTTCACTGACTTCACTCAAGTCACCCATTTGCAGCAGGGATTAGGATGGTGCCCTGTATATCTGGCTCCTGCAGAGCAGGGAGCACCTGCCTTGCTCAGCAGGGAGCATCCTATTATATAAGGAGGCTCTGTCCATTTTTTCTGAGTAATTAGAAAGTTGTCTGAGTGGAACTCATGTACGATTAGGTAGGATCACTTGGATTTTCTCATGGATGAAAAGTAAAGGCTCTCTCATAAGCAGGAGTAACAGAAGATGGTTGATGTAGTATTAAGAATACAGTCATTTTATCTTGGCTTATTAAAAGTGGTGACTGCAATAATTAATAAATTTTTAAAGTAAGAAGGAATATGGAACAAAGACATTCAGGCAATTTGTTTGTAATTCCCCTAAATGTACTTTGCCTCACAAAAATTACTGCAAGAAGTTGATAAGTCTTTTTTGCTCTCCACAAAATCAAAATGAAATTGGTTTCCATTTTTCAACCTGGTGCTTCTGCCAGATTTGTTATGTTGGGAACACGATGTGGTGTAAAAGGCATCCGTAACCTCAGGCTCTCAAGAAAAGGCCCATGTTTTATACATTATTCTCTTCTCTTCGATGGATACCTTCTAGGAAATGTCTTTGTTAGTTGTTCTTTTTTCCAGCACAGAAATACTGCTTCAACATGTTCCGTACTGAAATGTCAGCGTTGTGCTGTTGTGTAGGTGGTAGTATGTATTATACACAGTTTTCAAAACCTGAATAATCAGTGATGTGCATGACTTTGCCAGGGAAAACAAATGGCTGTGTCATTTTGATTTCGGTATATCAAGAAAATGTAACCTATAAAAGTTAATTAGCATTCTTCCAGAAGGGGGTTGTTTAACTAACATCTTTGTTTCCATGTTTTCAGTTTTGTCAGAAGTTGGAGGGGAGTGTTTTATTCTGTTGCTAATATATACCCATAGATTTGCAGAGTATTTCACGGAGTTTTAGCTACCATGCATCTGTCCTTCATTTCAGTGAACAGCTAGATTTTCTGCTCACTTGAACAACTGCTTAGATCCACTAAAAATTTTTATTCTGGTTTTCATGTAATTTTTTACATAGTTTTTATAAATAAAATTCCTTGAGCCTGATGATGTTCCTCTTATCTATCAAAATGAGGTTTTGCCAGTGATTTTAACAGGAGAAATCCTGCCATTGTCATTGAAATCCTGACCGTCTGCATCGCTGGTTGCTGCAGGGAGTTGGTGGAGCTCCACCTCTCACGGGTTGGGTTCTCTGGTAGGCTCAGTTCTTCCCGTTCAGCCTGGATATTACTGACATTTGGCTATATCGGATGCACAAAAGTTTCTGGTGTAAAATAAAACTGAAGTTTGCGCACCCATAATACTGAACTAAGTAATCTCACTTTATTTTTCTGTGTAACTCTGCAATTCATTAGCCTTCCTCCACCACTTTAGAAACTAATTGATAGAAGATGTAGCTGTATGCACACCAGCATTACTTAACTGTGCTAAGGTAAGTTATAAAAATTAGAGAACAGGCTTCTCACGCACTAATGTCTAGACTGAGGTCTTCCCAAGATTGAAAAATCAAAGAATTGTCCTTTCATAGAAAAATTATATTGGCAGCTTTACAAATATTCTAGAAGTGGAGGTGAGGTTTTATTCTGGACATTACTTCTGGATGTTAGTATTTACAGAAAGTGTTTAAGAAAAAGCAGTCATTAGAGAAGTCTAATTTTTATTTTAATGAGGCCCAATTTTCAAGCCTGCTAAGCCTGCTGAGATACACTTGCTGTGTACCAGATCCTTCCCTTAAATGCTGAAGTTAAGACGGTATTGTGGATAACTTGGCTTCTTTTCCACTGCTCTGTAAATAAACACTTGAGACTTTGATTTGGGAGTCAGCTTTGATATTGTGTTGCTAAGCTGTATATTGAAATGCTTGGTGTCCTTTAATGCAAACCCTGGATGGTGGCTAGAACCTGTTCAGCGACTTCAGCGTCGTAACTGCCTGTGAAACCACCTCTCCTCCTTACTTAACCAAACTGCAGGGACTTGGAGATCCCTGGAGCTGGGTGAAAAAATGATCAGGAGCAAATATTTGAAAGATAATGGGATTTATTAGTCACAGTGAGGGAGAACTGAACAAATGGTGGGCTCCACAGCAGGGAGAGGGACTCAGGGCAAAGTAATTTCAGAACTGATGGTAGATAGAGGGCTGTTGTTTCTGAATTGCTGTTGTTGGGAAGACATTTCTGTGCTGCCTCGTTATGCTTAGGCCTGTTCTGAGCACGATCTGTTTGATTTTATCATCTCTTTGATTATAAATCCAAGAGCCTGTGAGAGCATCTACTCTGACCCTGTGCTTGAAGTGGGCTTTAGCATTTCACTTGACGATGCCATGCCAACATGCCTTTGGAAAGTATGCATCTTCCAGACCAGCCCTCTGACTTTCTTGGTAGCCAGTTCCTTTTTTTCCTCATCCTTGTGTTTAAAATACCACATTTATAACCAGGGTTTGTTGTTTCCTCATCACTAGTGGTTGCTATGTGTTTCTTCTCTAAGATGAAAGCCTGCTAAAGCTCAATTTTTTGCGCTTAAGACTTAACTGAGTTTTTGCAAGCTTCTTCATTTAACTGCGTCGTGGTTGATCCCTCTTTAGAGGTGGTGTCTTTATAAGAGGTTTTTGGGCTAAAACCCTATTTATGTCTGACAGCTGGAATTCAAGCCCCTGCAGGCTGATTACTAATATCCTTGCCCGTATTTCCAAGCCAATATGCTCTCCTACAAAGTTAAGTTTTCCTTCTTTTTATGATTTCCACTGTTTCTAACATGCTTGTTCTCTCCTGTCATCTTTAGTCCTACCAACCACATTACCATGTTTTGAATTTTTCCCTGTGAGGGCTCCAGATTGCCCTTACTCATTTGTAACAAACTAACTGCCTACAGATTGGGGGGGTTAAGCGAGGTTATTACAGAGGATTATTAGAAGCAAAAGAGAATGAATACCCATTAGAAGTAAAGGGTGGAAATCATAATCCTTAAGGTAAGACTATTTTTTCTCCCGCACATCCATAGGGTATGCCTTTCTGTCCTTAGTTTTTATTAGTAAACGTTGCCTTCAGTTCTTTACTGACCCAAGTTTTATAGTTTTCCAAACTTTGGTACTTCGGCTAATAGAAATCTAAGTAATCTTGAAGAATTTTAAATCACATTTGCATTTTCTTTTCCTGTTTTTTACCTCCCAAGTTAAAATTACTAGCTTTTCCTGTAGCGTTTCGAAACTGTGTTCTTTAAAGCTGTTGACTTTGGAACTGTCCACATTGGAAATAATCCAGGACATGATTACCAATTACTGCAATAGCAGCTTCCAGCCCAAAGATTTGTTTCTTCTATGTACATCTGCATAGTTACTCTGTCTTGAACAGGATATCTTTAGTACTGATAAGAGGTGACAACTCTAATGATGTTTTCTGACTGTCTGTCTGGCACCCAAAGAGAAGCCCCTCACAGCAAAATATTTAATCTACTGGATAGGTGCATGAGGATGAGTGCATCCCTAAGGTGTGAGAAGAGCTTTAATAATGATGCACAGTTTCCCTCTTATCACTCCTTCATCCCCAAACCCCTCGAGTGCAGAGCTGTAGCTATGAAACTAGAAGGAAACTGGGCAATGCTGTAGTGTTGTTGGGCCACGGGGTCTGCAAACCATACACAGCCGTAAGCCTCCACCCCTCCATGCTTCTGATCCAGGGTCCAGTGCAAAGAGCTGAGGCTTGGGAACCCAGCTGGGCGGCCAGGGCACGAAGCAAGCACAGAGACAGCCTTCAGGAGCTCTCAGATGCTTTAGCATCTGCCCTGCTGATTGCCAGAGCTTGTGAGCCCTGCAGTTTCTGTGCTTTGCACTGCCCTGCAGCCTCGTTGATCTTAAATGGCAGGAGTAAGGGCAGCTGTAGTTCTTGCAAATGAGACTGCTTTACTATTGATGCTGTATTAATGTATGTCATTTAACCATTTATTTCAAACTCTTTTGAACTTCCAACTCTAAGGAGTAGGTGACATTGTAAAAATACCCAAAATAGATCACTAACAGGTTTTTTTTTTTCTCTGCTGTCTTCATACTGTACTGTGCTAATGCCAAATATACTATAATAGGAACAATTACAAGGCACACTCAGTAATTTCATTTCAGATTTTAAATTACATGGAGATTTGGTGAGGAAGAGAGTGAAAGACTGTTTCCAAGATCTGGATCTGGGAAAAGTTTTTCCTGCTGAGAACAGCAAGACTGGGTGGAAGGATGGGGAGCCTGCCAGTGCCAGGACAGACAGGCAGGAGGAGAGTGCAGTGCAGCTTGTGGGATGGGCTAGCACCAATTATCTGTAGGCATCGATGGGTTAATAAAGATTTGAACAGTAGCAAAGTTGAAAAATACTGTCCCATATGCACAAGCATCTCGTGGAGGTGGGGTAGACTTTTGTGCGTGAGCCTGGGAGAAGGGAGAGGATCTGAAGGTGGGAGGAAGATGAACACTTCAGTTGTTGGGGTCAGGCTTCCTACAGGCTTGGATTGTCCAAAAGTACTTTGGAAAAGCCATAACACAGACAAATGTTTGTGTGGTGAAGGCACAGGGAATGGATAGATGTCCTCATCGGCTTGAGAAGATTTCTGTTCGGTTTAGTATCCTGTTCCTAAAATGGTGAATTAGGAAGGGAAAAAGTGCAGTAGCAGATGATGAAAAGGAGGCCATGGAGGTTTGGTTGCTTTTGTATTAGTATAGAAACTGTTTAAACTTTCTGTTTCTCTAGATGCATTTTCACATTCTGGTCTATCATCATGCCAGAGGATAATATGAGATCTTGGTGTATTTGAGTTCGAACTAAGAACTATCAAGAAGATTTCACAGAGGAAAAGAGGATTTTCAATAAAATGGTGAACACTTCCAGGCTAAATGTTCCATCTTGCCTAGTTAGTGACCTCACCTAAAAAAATCCAAATGTTCACATTTCCTTTGCCAAATAGAAAAAAATATTATATCTGCCTAAATAAAAATTAGTACAGTATTTCGTACAATTCATAATGTCATTTTACCTCAAATAATGATGAAAAACAAAGAGGTAATATATATGTATATTAATGCCAAATGACATGAGCTTGCCTTAAAAAGTTTTCTTGGAAAAACCAGCAGACTTCATCCCTTCCAGTACTGACAGAACTGGAGCTATTGCTCTATATAAAAATTATAAGTGACTATAAAATATGTCTAACTGAATTAACCGCAGGAAATTAATTCCAAGAGAAGGGGTTAATATGTCATTATTACAATAATTACAAGTTTTGGAAAAAGAAGCATCACTAAGTGAGAAAATAAGTAAGTGTTGCGTTCAGTTCAAGCTCTCTTTGAGGGGTTGCATTTCTTTTTTTGAAACTATTCTATGCTTTACTTCTGTAGTTCTTACTTCTGTATTTTAGTGTGAGGACAAAAAACATACCTTCCACAATGAGCCCCTACTGTAATAAGAATTACAGAAATGTGCAATAGTGTCTTTATACTTCTATAGAAGTGTAACATTTATTTTTATCTACCTATATATATATAATATTTAAAACTAGTCCTTTCTCTCTTGTCAGTGTGCTGTGCCATATGGTGCCGAGCAACATGCCAGATGATAAAAATATTCCTAGAACATATGATATCATCAGTCAATTCAAGAGGGGTGAAACTTCTTGACCAAAGCATTTGTGGCTTTGATACATTTTCCTAGGTGTAAAGTGTATATTTTGAAATGATGAAGTGTGTCCAAGAGGTCTCCTTTTATGCAAATTCTAAAATACCAGCTTAGAACATTTTGCTTGTTAAAAAAGGTTGAAACTAAAGAAATTTTGTTTTAACAAAGGAATTCATGGCAAAGTAGCAGTTCTTTTCATAGCAAGAAATGATTCACCTTCTTCCTTTCAATATATATCGCTGATAGCTGCTCTGATGTTGGAACTGCGCCACGAGGAATGGCATCTCTCCATCTCTCTTCTCCACTTGCAGAGAAGATGGAATATAGTGCTTGGTCAGAGGATGTTCATGTTTAGTGCAGACAGCTATCTGTACATGCTTGGGAAAAGACCGTGTGTGCCCAGAAAAAAGAAAAAAAAAAAAAAAAAGACAATGTTAAGTATTAATGATGTTAATGCTGGGTTTTTCTTACTTTATGTTGAGCTTGTTTCTTGTTTCTATCTGTTTGCACCAAACACCAAAAAACAGAAAATGAAGTGTTTTCTATTGGCAGGGTGACTGTGGTCAAGTGGCCTGCTCCGGGCAAACTGTGGGTGTTTCTTCAGAAAATATCACAAGGATGCTACAAAGCAAATAGAAGAGAGACGTTATAAGCTGTAGAAAAAGTGGCCTTTGCGATGCGGTTAGTGATATACACTGTAAGTAACAAACTTACGCTAGAATTGCCTACACAGCCGGTGTCTTTAGCTGCCTGCCAGTTCTCTGTTCATTTGTGTCTTTGTCATGGGAGAAATATTTAGGAGAAAAGCCTCGACTTTGAGTTCGGACCTAAAAATTGTGCGAGTTGATTCAATGGGATCATTTTCATGTCACCGGACTCTTTCATCCTGCTTATGTTCCTTAATGTGTTTCCTTACAGTGCTCCTGTCTCCTTAGTGTCAGGTCTGGTGTTCCTGGGTTGGTGGTTTTTAGACTCACCTTGAAACTCAAGTGCATATTGCAGCATTCTTGTTCTGTATTCAGTGTTTACAGATTTCAAGTCCTTAAGTCATCCTCACTTCCCCTCCCATCAAATATTTGTTAGGGCTTCGACCTATTTATTTGTAGTCAAAAATTGCCTTACAGGAATTCTTGAATATTCCAGGTCAAAGACCTCAGTTATAGAAGACATAGGCTAAAAGATAGTATCATCTGGTCTGATTGTTATAATCTGATATATAGAATGAATGAATGAACTGGGACTGAATGAAAAGTAACATGCAGAAGCGTGGTTAAAAATCTTTTTTGCACATTGCTCAGACTCAGACCTCTGGTGTTACAATCTCACTAATTCTCCAGTCATCCATGACATTCCCAAAGAGATAGGATGTGTATTTATAACTAAAAACATGAAAAAATGTATATGTGAGCAAAAAAATTGAAAGGTTTTTTTTGCACAGTGTGAAGAGGGGAAAAGGGATGCAAAGTAAAATTCATAAAACAGGGAGTAAAGTGTAAATACTGTCATAAATTGCTATCTGTATACTAGCATGAATGCTGTTGATGTGATAGAAAATAATAGAGTCCTAACTTCCAGTTTATGCTTTCACCATTGTTTCCCTTTCCTTCTCTTTCCTTCTTAATGGTTCTCCGTAACAATCTCTTTTAACCCATGAACACATCAGCAATTTGTTTTTATAGGTTAACATACTTACAAATGATTTTGTAATAGAATATCCTCATCAGAGGGCAGATTTATGAACAACCCTCCTCCCCTGCCTCCCAATTTTTTTCTTTGAAACTCAACTATGTACCTAATTTAGTGTTTTTAAGGTGACCGATTAGTTTGGTGAGGAGCACTTTGCCTCGTGATTGTACTCTTAACCTCTTGAGAGTCTCCAGAAGTACATCACACCACAGGCATTTTAATGACTCGGGTGCTGTATGTTCATTTGGTTTTGTATGTTTAATGCAGAACTAAATGGGGTCAAGACCAAGAACCCGTTAGATTGTATCACCTTTTAGGATTTGGAGTTCTCTTCTGGACAGCTGTATTTACCATGCCTGCGGTATCCCTTTATAGCTGCCGCACACAGCTGGGCTCTTCCCAGAATCAGACTTGCTTGTGCTCATCATTGGTGAAACAGGACACATTTTTTCATGTATGTATTTGATTATATGATAATATACTAATTCAAATTTTGAAAATGCAGCCATCCTTCTTGTACCTCTTCTTCCCCAAACCAAGATCAGACCTACAGGTCCTGTCTAACCCTATGGTTCAAATGAACTTGCCCTTTGCCTGAAACTTCTGAATTTTGCCTGAAACTCCTTTCAGGAAGACAGAGGTAGCTGTCTGTATTTAAAAGCAAAAGGCCTAAAAATTATTTCTTAGTGGGGTTCCGTTGCCTAAAAATGTTCTTCATCACTAACTTCAGGCTGAACTAGGCCAATATGCCAGAGCAAATGACATGGTTGTGATTAAAGGCTGAAATGACCCATACTTCCATCTACTTCAAAAAATAATAAAGCAGTACTTAGTAATGTTATACAATCATCTTTCACCTTCTTTCTGAGGATCCTGTCATTACAGTAATTTGGGGCTAGAGAGCATTATTGTCCACACCCTGCTGCTAAGGGGACTGAGGCACAGATACAGACTTTAAAGATGCTGTTAAAGAGAGTTACTGGGTTCTGGTCTGGCATGGGGCTGGGCTGTGCAGCCAGAGTTAGATGCCATGGGAACTGTGTCTGATCCTGTGGCAAGGGCATCTCCCATGCATTGGACTGGATAATGGGCACTGGCCACTGCAACTGAACATTTATTCATTTGCTGTCTTAATATTGTAACCTGCAGACCATCTCAATTAATTTGCAATCAAGAAGAAACAACACAGTGGGAACAGAAACACTGTCTAAGCAAGTAGCAGCTAACGAGGCCGTGTGATGCTCCCCACAGCTCTGTGGCACTAACCTGCCTGTAAAGCATCTCAGGAGCTGCATTACAGCACACACTGCTATCGTGTAGCCTCAGCTAGGCTACTTCTGGGCTGCAGCTTGCTCCTTTGGCATATAACGTACCTAAAGAAAGCAAATCAGACAGTTTGCTGTGTTACTGTTATTTTTTAATATTTATGAAGCAGGTCATAAACCTTATCAACCTTAGCTAACCACACTGTAAATATTTTCAATGGGGCTCTACACTCTCTTAAGTGGTGAAGAGTAGCTAGAGACAGCAAAGCTCAGAAGTTATAGGCAGTGGTGAAAAGGATTTGTAAGCTCTTATAACCTTGAATATTCATTCTCATAAGAGGTCACGTTTTCCGAAGGTAAAGAAACAACAGTTATGTGCACAAAAATATGCATGCTTGTATGGATTAGTGCAGTTGGTTCACTACACAAGCAAATGCATATTTCAGCACCTAATTACCCCTTCTGAAGTGTAGTTATGCAATGTATCCACCCACTTGCTATAAACCTGAATGAAGATATAAGCTGCATATAGGTTGTTTACATTGCAAATCTCTGCCTCTTTTAGAAAATCCAACTTTTACTCGCTTCATGTGAGCAGCTCGCAGGCTTTTAAGAATTCATCTTAACAGAAAGCAGATGGTTTCAGAAAGCTGAAATGAAGAAGAAAAAAGGAAGAAGTTGAAGATCAGAACTAAAACATATAACATTAAGTGAAAGCTACCATGATAGATTTTTCTTTTTTAAAGACAGGGGATTACAATTAGTCTTGTGTCCTGGCATGCAGGAAGAAAGAAAGTGCTAAAGATGTTTTTGAAGAAGCAACTTTATTTTTTTTATCTGGCAAGTGCTGAACAAAAAATAGCAGAGCACAGATTAGCTTTCCTTCTTTAATTTTTTATCTGGTTAGGAGGTAGTGTCTGTTGGCAATACCTAACTCTTCCCTAGGACTTCCACTTGCAACACCCCACATTTCCTCACCGTGCAAGACCCTACGGACTCTTGTCTCAGTGCTAGGGTGAAAGAGGACATCATCTCCAAGACTAGGGAATGCAAACTTCTCCGGTGTCTGCAAAAGAGCTGCATCTTTCTTCTCTGCCCAGCCTCTGTCTCCAAAGATACCTCCTGCCTGTCCAAGGCTGTGTAGATTAGGGGAACCTCAAAAAGGCACTTAACAGTCCTACTGCGAAAATCAACAGCCTGTTTTAAATTAGTAGGAAGAGTAATTTCCTCTCACAGTACCAATATTTCCGTATTAAAATGAGGACAAGATTTAAATATAGCATAAAACTTCCAATACTGTGTCGTAGTTCTTGGAGGACTGTGTTTGCTGTTTATTTGCCTCAGGGGTAACACTTTTTATGTACATTGTGAGGCTCAATAGTCTGGCAGCGGCAGCGCTCAGAGCTGCTTTTCTTGATACTGTGCATCTGTCTCTGTTGTGATGGTATCTATAGCAAAGTTGATAGGAGAGAAATAGATAGTGAAGATGTCTCTGGACTCAGTTTTTCAGTTTTGCTGTAGTTAGGTTTTCCAAAAGGTTGTGATTAAGTTTAGTGTAAGGTAGAACGAATTATAACCTTTTTTGCCCCTGGCTGTTCTTAAGGAAAGAGTGATGAAAAATTCCCAGAGGAAATTTTGCTGTAAATACTGTGGGGATTAATTACTGCCTGTTATCTCCACGTAAATGCATAATCCTTCTGGGTTTGTGTGAGAAGGATCATGTGCACTTTGTCAACGATCAGTACTTGGTCAGCATAACCTATTATTTCAAACTTATCTTCAGCCATGAACATTGGTCTTATCATAGGAACCGGTGGCAATCAACATGAATATAATCTATATTGTTCATATTTAATAATTCATATTTATTAATTCATATTAATAAGTCCACTAGGTCACACCTGTCATTATAGTTTTTTATACTGAAAGTTCATCTTTAAATGGCTGATATAAGAATGGTTGGTGTATCTTCTCCTTTCCACCTTCATTTCTACAGGGTCTAATTTCCTGCGGCTACATGATGCTGGTGTTTCTGCCTGTGCTGTGTGGACTTCCAGAGCAGAGCCTCAGCTTCCCAGTAGAGGAATTTTTCAGAACAGCGCTCTATAAATTGCAGTGATGGGAGAATATTCAAATGGCCAGATAGGTGGAGAGTTGATTGATTGTAAAAGCTTTTGCTTTTCAAACTTCATTCATGAGCAGGTGATTCCATTTTAAAAATACTCAATTCCAGAGATTTTTCTTTTTATTCACCCCCAGAAAGTTGCTGTTTGCAAACCGTGTTTGGTTCTCAGTAGCAGGCAAGCATTAGGCAGCTGTCTAGCAGCAGTAGCAGAAGCACCATTATTGCATGTCTCCGTAAAGATGTAGCTATTTATTATTCTTATTGGGGGGAATATATCTCTCCACATATTCTCTGTATCTTTGTATACCATATAGAGATATATTCAGAAAAGGGCAAGCTATCCACATGGCTTATTAAAACATACAACTTCTGTTGCTTTTCTTCTTCTCAGGTTATTTACATAGCACAGTTTGGGTTATACATAAGAAAAGAAAATTATTTCCTCAATTAAATTTTTTGTTCAAAATCTCCACTAATCTACCCCAGTGCTATTCATAAGCCTGTTCAGAGTTTTGTGCCTATTCTACAGTTTCTGAAGATACCAGCTCACTTCCAAAGCCTAAGGAAAATATGGACTGGAATGGATCCACTTGCTGGTGAATATAGAAAGTCATAGCATTAATATAGAAAGTAAAGCATAGTATATTAGTCCTGCATTAGTACAGAACTACACCTAGTGAATAACTATGGGTTTTCAATGGCAAGAGCAATGGATTAATTATATGTTATGTCTTTGGCTTTTAGTAGCACTTACGAGTTGGTCAGTTCTTACTGAAATCACTGCTAAAATCTCACTGCTCTCCAACCCTGACACTGAGGTCCTGTTTGTGTGATCAGGTGGTTAACTTTCACTCTGGATGCTTTCTTATCCTTGAGTGCCCACATGGAGAACTGGTCAGGAATAATTGGTCCGTTTGATGTTCATAGCCTAACTTGTTCATATGGACTGTGCGCAGGCAAGTTCTGAAAGCTTTTGAAAACAGCAGCAGTTAGCACCGGCTTGTTCTGGAGGCAGTACTGGTCCTACCTAGCCCAAAAGAAATGGTGGTAAGATCATTATCTGGAATGCCATTCGTCCCCAGAGTCCAAGGGTAGAATCCTCGCTGGACTGAACTCTTCCTTCTTGTGCTTTGAAGCAGCTTGTGTCCTTGGATTTGCTAGGAGAGGAGCATTTCCTTTGTTCCTGTTATTCCTCAGTGTGGGTTATATTTGCTTGGGGTTAGTGTAAATATTAATGCAGAGTACCTTCCTGGAGGTTCATCTGAGTGCATGTATGTTTGGGGGAAGGGAGCACTTCTAAAGCATGGTTCATCTCATTTTAAGTAAGTCTAAAACAGATTAGACAAATTGCAACTCAAAAGAAGATGGCTAATCCAGATGTGTCCTTGTGTGTCTCTGCCAGAACTGACCACATACAATCTGGCCAGGACTTTGTTTTTCTTGTTACTCTTAAAAACTGCTCATTCTGATAGCACATGTGCACAGCATTTCAAACTGGATTAAAAATATCCTGGAAATTTGGTATCCAGTGAACTTTGGAAACACTTTTCTATTTTTCTAAGCTCTCCTGAGGATAAAACTCATTCAATGTGAATGTCCAAAGTACAATTGCTTCTTGATTTGTAACAGCTGCTGCTGCAAAAAAGGAGTCTTTTACATTAACAATTCTGGGCAGACAGTCAGATTTTAAACTCTGGGCTACTCCATTCTCTCTCCCTGATTTTCTCAGGAGACCAGTGAATTAAAAAAAAAAAAAAGACTTGGATAAATATAACATGTTGTGCAAACAGACAGGCTTTGAGCTTTCTGGAGGGATGCAACAAGTACATGAAGATTGGAAATCTAATTTGGAGACGTGACATTATGAAACAGTTCAAATGAGGAAGGAAATTAAATTTAAAATTTTATTAAAAATTTTACTGGTGCAAATATTGTTAAAAAAAAAAAAGAGTTTCTTAGATGGTCAGTAGAGGGCAGGCATATTTTATTTCTGAAGAACCTTTGCCCGCTACTGTGTGCAAAGAATATTTGTTCTATCTTCAGATTTGAGTAGCGTAAGTCTACTTTGTCATATTACAGTGATATAAATCAGCAGTTATAATTTAAAAAGACATTGTCAACCCCTTTGAGGAGCTAAATGTCCATTTTAAAGCAATTGGAGGATATGAGTTATGACTACAGGCATTTAATTTCTGTGTTTAGATTGTAAAAACCATGGCATAAAAAACCTGAAATATTGCTGCTACTGAGTACTAGAGAAGAATCATTCCTCTGCTGAATTCTGTAAAATGCAGTAGTTCTTTCTGATGTGAACTACTATATCACTAATGGGGTGGAAACACACTCTTGAAAGTCACGATTGTTTAAATCTTCAGCTCGGTAACAGAGATTCTTCTTGAAGATCTGACTAGCCAAGCGACTTTAAACCTAAAGGAGCAATGCCTCTTTTAATTTCTACCTGCCTTCCTCTGTAATTGAAACAGTGTTTGTATTTCAGCTGGACAGGATACCTAACAGGTTCTGAATACAGGATAAAGTCAGTGTCATATCTGATTAACTCAACAGAAAAAATTAAAGCGGATTTAAAGAAGCATTTGTTCTGAATGAGCCTATTCTTCCCCAAATACATTTTAGCCCTGAAACAAAATGTAGACAAAGTCTTTTCAGGAAACACATGAATATAAACACGTCTCTAGTATTGTTACGGTATGCAACTTTTAAAGTCTTATAATGAGATTTATTCTTAAAGAGAATGAAAGATAAAAACACACAGTTGATGCTGTTAAAGACTAGAAATTTTTGTGTAAGTGTGCATATGCATATATGAACTCTTATTTATGTGTATGATCAAACTTCCTACAGTGAAGCTACACAGGTAAGTAGCAGTAGCATGAGACAAGGGTTATGTCATTTACCATTTCTTTCTATGACTTGACAGTTCCATTTTTTTCTGGCAAGGCTGATGTTCACATAGACACCTTTAATTAGGATGAAAAATGGTTTGAAGATTTGTCCCAAAATATGCAGTTTGCATTCACTTTGTTCTCTCTGTATCCATCAAGAGAAAGTCTTCATTACATTTCAGAACTATTCCAGCTAGAAGAAGTGAATGCTCTGAAAGATGTTGGCCATCAGCTCGAACTTCATAGGCTTTGGACTTCCTAGTTTGGGTGCCGCGTTGCCTTCATTACAACCATGGCTTAGACATGTGTGACTGAGGTACAGAGGTCCTTGAATTGCACTTGTAACCGAAAATGAAACCAAGTTTGTGCGATGACTTTTGTTCTTTTTGAAGAAGTAATGCGACCTTACAGGCAAGCAGCTGAATTTTTATGCTACTCATGCCTTCCAGATGGTCTCTGGGATTAGTTTCCATTTGTTGTTCTAGAAATTAATGGAGGTCCATATTTTCACGCAATCCAGCTAGATACTGAGATGATGAATCTCCATAAGAAATGAAAGCTGATTGAAGAGATGCAAATGTTAGAACCTTCAAATGATTTCAATCAAAATTGGACTTGCTATCATGTGGGTACATGTTACTAAATTAACTGCAATTTTATCTACTTGTATCTTTGTTGTAGTCATCTAGGCAGATGGAAGAACTGTCCATATGCAGCCTATATCATATACAAAATTTACAGGATATACTTTATTCTACTTGCACTTAACCCCTGAATGATCTAGTGTTAGGTTTCCTGTGAAATGCTAAGTATAAAAAATGAACTTACTGCTTAATACTTTTAGGTGATGGTTTCACAGCACTTAGGCTGGATAGATAATCTAAAACTTTATCATGTATTGTTCTGTTATGATGATGACAATGCAGCAAAATATTTGTAGCCATATGGGTCTTAATAAAAAAAATGGTATTTCTGTCAATAATGCTATAACCCTCACCAAGCCAACAAATAACTTTCAAAGTTTTAATGCATAAGCTTTCAAAAAGTACTTTTTCCTTTAAACTCTCTACCTTTGACTTGAGATAGTGAAACTGCTGTAGTGTGAATTTCCAAGATTACTTGCACTGACAACATCAACTTGAAACCTAGTCATTTCATAAAAAAGACCTAGTGGTTTCAGGAAATGTTTCTATTTCTATGTTATCTTGCTAGTTTCTGTAATTCTACTGTTATATTTTCCTCTTTAATGACTTCTATCTCCTGTGTTGGACTGCAAGGCTGTCACAAAAGCAGGGCAAAATCCATTTATGCAGAGTAACAATGAAATGAACTTTAAACAAAATGATACTTTTTAACACAAATTTTTATGCGAATTTTTTACACAAATTCTATTTTCACAAAGTAAACAGAGATTAGAGAACCTAATTATGTTATTCGTGTCACTTATAAATGCAGACCTATTTATTATTACGTTAGTGCTGAGCATGGTAAAAGCTGGAAATAATTTCTCCTTCAGGAAGTTACATCTTAAAAACAAGACAAACAGATGTCCATAGAGGAAACAAAGATCAACTGGAATGGCCTGCTCGATAGTAGGTGAAAGATTTTCATCACGGAGTACTGGAACAAGGTCTTACTGAATGTGTTCAGTACCACCTTAAAAAAATCAGAACTGCTGTTTTAGCTTATCTGGGTTTTTTTTAAGACTTGGAACCCTGGTGCATGTAGGCTGCCATGTAGCACATGTTAGCTGTCTACCATAGCCTCCTTAGAAATGGTATGTGGACCACCTAGGGTCTCCAGCAGTTGCAAAACCACTCATCTAAATAAAGCTGAGGAAGAGCCGTGACCCCAGTCAAGTGTGAGCTGTCCCTCAGGACTGTTTCTTTCTGGTGAAGCTGCATTCTGTGCTGTGGATTCTCGTGCTCAGTCTTCTCCATCTACACTCGCTTGTCCTCAGAGGTGCTGAAATGACTATTTTCATGGCCTTTCTTGTGCTATTTCTCTTCCGTGCTCTCTAACGTCCCTGATGCGAAGGGTGAGATGTGTTATAGGAGATGTGAATGGAAACTACAGTGTGGGAAGGTGGATTGAGGTAACCCAGGTGTGACTGCAAGATGATGTTCAACACTTAGTTCAATACCTATATAAAAACCTGTATGGTTAAGAAGACTTGAAGGGAACTAAGAAATAGTTCTATATGTCCTATGCAGTAGGACAGAAAAAAATGCATGACAAAGGATGAGAGATGAGTCTGGGGGGGGGGGAGGATGAATATGTTGGAGACTGAGAGGCGTAAAAAGGAAAAGAAGTAAAGGGAAGCCGGAGAAGAAGTGATAGAAAGGAGGAAGAAAAGAATCTCTTGTTTGTCTCTTGCATAAAAACTTGTGCCTGAGGAAGAGCTCACTTGAACAGTAGCAAAATAAAAAGAACCAGGAAGGCTGACCAGGGAGACATTAAACTGGAAGCAAAACATAGAGGGAAAGGGCTTTTTTTTTTTTTTTTTTTGGCGACAGAATGCTCCCAGATTGCTGCTTTTTTCCCATTTTTTTTTCCGTTCTGGCTAAAAATCTCCTGATTTCCCAACAACTTTTCATTCTGTGAACTGAGGTGGGATTTACGACTTTCCCATCATATTTATTATTGTTGTTGCAGTACCACCCAAAGTGTCAAACAAGGTCAGGACCTTTCTGGAAGAGAGGGTATGAAAGCAAACAAAGATGATAAATTGTGTGCCCTGAAGCCTGGTTCAAAGGCTGTTACAAGCTGTGTGAAGACTGCCATTAATGTAAATGAGTGGTTAACATTTTAAATGTGCTAGAAAACTCTGTGTCTGCAAACTGCAATAACGTGTCATTAGGAGACGTAAAGCCAGCTCTGAACAACTGGGCAGCAGAAGTCTGAGGTAATTCGTCCCAAGATGCAAGACCGAAGTCCTGTCCTCATTGGAGAAAGTGGGAGTAGGATTTTAGCCCTGCAGCTTCTGGGACAGGAATTAGCTTGAGAGTTTCTAAATGATTCTTGCACTGTATTGATGTGGTGCAGCTACGGTGGTTAACTGCAAGATGGGCCTGCCGTAGAAGGTGGCCAGGTTTTGTTGGTTGGATCTTAAAGCTATGTTTGATGTAAACAGAAGCAGCGTGGCAGGGCTGAAGAAAGTCAGGCTTAGGACTTGTTGTTAATTCCCTGGGTACTCCTTTTTCCAGTTGCCAAGTCCAGTTTGGCCCTGCTTTGATCCCCTAGAGAGATGTTAGAACAATTCGTAAGCACCTAGACAATAATCAGGTGATAAAAAACAGCCAGCATGAATTTGTCAAGTACAAATTGTGTCAAACCAATCTTACTTCCTTCTTTGATAGGGCAACTGGCCTAGTGGATAACAGAGAAGTAGGAGATGTGATCTATCTTGACTTAAGTGAGGCTTTTGACACTGTCCAACATGACATTCTTATAAGCAAGCTTGAAAAATATGGCCTAGATGAAATCACCATAAGTGGCTGCAAAGCAGTTGAAAAAAGTGTTTTCAAAGAGAAGTTATCAACCCTACTTTTTCCAACTGCAGCAGGGGCAGCTCACCTAGCATCACTCGCCAGTCTCTTTCACGGAAAGTTTTGCTCTCTAATCCATCATTCAAAATGCTTAATGAGAAAATACACTTTCTTTTTCACAGGGACAATGGACAGGGGGGGAGGTTTGCAACACTTTGGAGGAATGAATCGGTTCAGAAGGATCTATATAAAAATCAGCCAGGTGAAATTCAGTAAAGAAGTGCAAAATACTGCCCTGGAAAAGATATGGTAAATGCACAAAGACAAAAGGCAGAGGTAATTGGAAGACAGAAAAGTGTCTGGGGTTTTAGGAGATCACAAGTGAAATATAACTCACAAAGGACATGCTATTGCAAATAAAGCACCTCTTTTTCTGGGATTCTTTAACAGGAGTGTCATGTGTAAGACATGGGAAGTAATTATTTTGCACCATATGGTGCTGGTGAGGCCTCAGCTGGAGTATTGAATCCAGTTTTGGGGACTGCATATAAAGAAAGATGTAGATAAATTGGAGAGTTTCCAAAAGAAATCATGAGGAAATGAAGAATTTTAAAAGCATGATTTAAAAGGAAAGGTTGAAGGAGCTAGGTTTGCCTAGAATATTTATTCTCCCTACCCCTTTTATGCAGCAGGAGGGTCTAGACAGTCTCCTGGGGTCTCCGAGAGTGCTGTATTTTTGTAGCCCTAACTGTAATATTGGCTATCGGCATAACATACTCATCTCAGTCACAATTAGTTGGTGTTACAGCAGAGGCATCTTTAGAGATGTTGTAGCAGAAGCATTGGAAAACATCTGAAAGAAGCAGCAGATACTTGGAGTGGCTTCAGAGGGTCTCTCTGTGCAAGTACAGCAGTAAGGAAAATGAGTTTATTGGGGAAATAGAGTAAGCCAGTGTTCAAAACTGTCATCATTAGTAGTGTGGAGAAAAACTACTTTATACATGATGATTATTTTTGTGTGTCGCCACATGGATTTAAGTATCATCATTTTGACAAGTTGGTACCATCCTTCAACACTCAGAGGTTTCCTTCTGTAAAGTTTTCTTCACTGGATATTTCTGATTGGATCCAGAATATTTTTTTTCCTGAATTGCAATGCAATAGAGTGAGAACAATGTTTTTAGAAAGTAAAAATTTTTAAGAAGGAACTAAGTCCACATTTACAGTATATGGTCAGATTTTTCTTTCTTCCTTTTTTATGTTTATTTTTCAGTTCCAAGATATATCTGCTGAATTGTGTCATTTAGACATTGAGGTATTGGCAAAAATGATTTCTGGCCCTTGCTTTCTGTTTCTCTGCTTTTCTTTAGAGCTGTATGACACATGCTTACATATACCTACCAAAAAGTTCCCAGCATTTGCAGGATTCAGTTCCGTGTGCTCCGCTGAAAGGCAGAGTTAGAGTAAGCATGTCCAGATTAACTGTAAAGCAGCTCAGCTCAGTGGACTAATGCAGTGCCAGATATGGCATTTAGCTTGGCTGCGGAAAGTTCATATGGTCACCGACAAAATATTAATAGATCAGTAGATAATGAATCTTTGTAAACTGTTAAGTGAGGAATAATAAATATAACTCCTTTTTTTCCTAGAAGCCAAATTCTCCTATCCTGCCTCAAGAAGAGTTAGACTTTCCAATGTGGTTTGAGGGAGTTTAAGCTTCCCCAAAGTTGTAAGGATTTGTGGAGCAAGTGGAAATAGTCCTGCATCCTGTGAAGGATAATATTGCCCAGACATCCCAGAAGGATAATACTGCCCATTCGTCATCCCTAGGTCAGGCTTTGTGGCCGGTGGAGCTGAGGAGCCATGGTCATGGCTGCACTTCAGCCTGTCCTTCACATCCTTCCAGACCAAGGTGTGGCACAGCCGTGTTCAAGGGAGCAGAGACCCTTGGCTTTGTAGTACTGCAGCTTCTCTGCCTTGGAGGCTGCTAATACTTGTGACTTGGGTGGAAATGATGCGATTGTAGGTGTGAGCAGAATCTGTATCAAGACCCATTCTGTGCCTTTCCCAATACAATGCCTCAAAAGCATTTGTGTTCACCTGAAAAAAACCAAGCAAAAAATGTCTCTGTCTTTTAGATACACACATACAGACAAACAAAAAAAAAAAAAAAGAAAAGAAAAAAAAAAAGGTTTAATCCACAGCAAACCCCAGGCAGCTCAAAGTTAAACTTTCCATTCAATTACTAATTCATTGCTTTTGTTTGTGGGTATTGCAGTATACGTGGTCTGTGAGATTACCCGCTGATTGTAATTTTTCATAGCGATGCGGCTATCCCACAGAAGGGATTAAGAGTGAAGCTTCCTTTAGCGCTTGCACTTTGCGGTGTTACAGGGCATGGGGAAGTTGTTTGGCTTGTGTGCAAGGGGAGCTGTACGTGGGTGCGAATTAATAGAGTTTTTAAATGTATTTTTAATTTTTATCTCCGAGCAATGCTCTATTATCAGCTAGATGATAAAATGTCTTGAATAGTTGACTCTAGGGCTTTCACTAAACTGCCCATGAATGCTGAAACCATCTGTTTTTCTGGACGTTTGTCAGGGTGAGTGTGGCAGAGGCAGCTGTTTGAAAAGGGACGCTTGGATGATGAACCAGCCCATTGTTTCTGAGCGATTCACTTGCATTCAGAGGCTCTACCCAAGCGTACTATAGAGCAATCAAAATCAAACTATTGTTTGTCCCAATCATATTGATCTGAAAAGAAGGTGGTGGGATGACCGCATTGTAGATGCAAATAGTTGTTTAGAGCAGCTGTATGCTGGCCAATATGTACCACAGTAGGAAACCCACATGGAAGCTAGAGGGCTCCCTGCACCCTACTGGGGAAAGAGAAAAGATGATGCCAGGTTGAACTCCAGTCTACAGCAAAAAGGAAGGCTCTGGACTGTTGGTATTGCTAGTAATTTGCTTTTTACAGCAATGGCTGACATTAACCCTGTAGTGCCTTCGTAATTAAAGCCAATTGTTTGGGTTTGTTTTCTGCAAGCACGTTGCGAAGAGAGTTTATCAAGAAGACAATTACCTAAAGCTACTGCAATGAAATATAGGAGTGACTGGATTGCTTGGATGTCAACTATCAATTTCCTCTTCTATAAAAATTAATTACATTTTTGTTTTGTTTTCTGTGCGGAATCATTCATGCACTGTTTAAAGTTTTCATAATTTATTTATGATGATGAAAATATAGCAGCTGAATCGAAACATATTGTGGTGTTTGTTTCTGTGTTAAATATAGCTGTCTTATCTCTGCAGAAAGCAGGGGAAAAGATGATCTTTAGTGCATGTAATGAAGATTATAGCTTTTAGTTTAGAGTAACTGAGAAAGCTGCACTTCATCCATTAACATTTTAAGCTTTTTAGTTGTCCTTGTCACTTCATTGCATGCATGCTAATATCTCCTCATATAAAATTTAATCTGTCGAACTAAATGAAGGAATTAGTATCTGAAAGACATCTTTCATTAAGCAATTAACGAATCTTTCTAACAAATCTACAAAAGCATATGTGTTTATATTTAATAAGTATTTGTATGATCAGCCAATTACAACACATAGATACATCTTTTTTGTTTATTTGTGATATTACAAAATCTGAACTTACAATCAAGTTGTAATTACGCTTTAGCAAATATATTGTAATTGTCAACAACTGTGTTAGGGGACTACTGTCTTTCAAAAGCATCACAGTCACATAAAGCTTAATATCTATTTCTTTCTGTAAGAATCTTTTTTTCTATCTCTTTGTGATTCACGGATGGAAAGAATAGTAGTAAAGAATCTGCACAGGGAATACATTCAAGGATATGTCTTTTTAAAATTAACAATGACGTATCTATGCATGTAGGAGGAAAGCAAACAAGAATAGGATGGCAGTCTGGATGAAAAGATGATCACCTGCACCAGCTGCAACACGTTTCCTTTCACAGCTTTGGAGTAGCTTTTCAAATGTATTCTCTTTTCAGGCTGCTTGCCTAATTTTATAAAGGGACACCCCACCCTAACTTAAACTACTACTGAACCAGTATCAGCCTCTGTGTAAAAAGTGAAAAATGTAAGTAAAAATAGTGACATTGTCCTTTTGCCCTTGTGCCATTATTAACTTGTTTAGGAGTCAATTTCTTAGCAGGATATATGTATGCTTCCTTCTTGGGCTTCCTTCTTGTCTAAATTATTTTAGTCTTCAGAATGTTCCATCGCACGTATAAATGTCGAGTTGCTGCAGCAGAATGAGTTGTCAATTGACTAATAACTCTTTCACATGAAAAAAATATGCTACTTCATTTCCTTGAATAAGATGATGCTCGGGTACTATTTGCTCTCTGATTTGGCCTGCTTTGATAGACTCTTTTAGCTTAAATCTTCGCTTGTATCATGCAGTTGTTCAGAGAAAAAGACTATGGTAAAGCAGATGAGCAACAAATCCTGCTAGCTGCAAGTAATGGCCACTTTCTTGAGTGAGAAGCAAATTCTGCATTAAAAAATGGTTCATTTTCAAGCACATACACTGTATACAACTCTTCTAAGCATTTCCTTCTACTAAATAATAAAGAATTATATTCTTCAGAAACTTCTGCCCTTCTGAGTGCCTGTAGGTCCATCTATGTGAAAAACTCTGGGCAGTCGGCAAGAAAACTCCACAGAGAAAAACTGGAGGTAGGTAGGAGGAATAAACCCCCAAGTACTTACAAAACACTGTACCTGTAATTCTCTCGCTGGTGATGAGAGTGAGCCCCAGGGGAGAGATGCAAGTCAGGTCAGTTAATGAATTACAGGAAGGCACTTGGGTGTTACAAAAATGAATTTGGCCAGTAGAAAGACTTGTTTTTCATTCCAGACATACCAAGCAACATTAAGACAGACAGCGTAGCATGCTTGATTTGACTCATTTGCTTATCTTTTTCATTAGCAGTTTGCTACCTGACTGTTTCAGAGCCAGCTCTCTAAGTGTTAAAATAACTCACCAGCTTGACAGCTATCATATATGTCTGGCAGTATTAACAAAGTGCAATCCTTGCCATAAAGTTTAAAAAAAAAACGTATCAGACACCTACTCGCTGGTTGCCAGAGGACCAAACCTCTGAGCAGGAGAGAGAGGGAGATGCTGCACCACCAGCGAAGTTCAGGGAAGATGAGGAGCCAAGACACCTGCTATCTTCACCTCCTGGAAGGGGTGGAATGGAGGAATCCTGGAAATCTTTGTTCACTCTCGGGTAGTTCTCTGTGGTGTCTGTGAAAGTCTGCTCAAAGCTTCACCCTTCGCGTCAGACTCGGGGTCGTGTTTGTCTCATCTCGTGTTGTAGTGGAGGCTGAAGTCATCTTCTCAAGGAGGCTTTCAGCTGTGTGCAGTGCGCTGCACAAAATCCTGATAGGACCCATTCCCATCCTGAAAGAGCCCTGGCCACTCCCAAGCGTTAGCAGCTTCCTTCTTCTTTTAATCTTTTGTTTGCTTTCACACAGCTTTCTGGATGTAGGCTTTTATTACGCTTCTTTTTTTATATGCCTTCAGCGATTGATTCCAGTGCCTACTTCCAACACTATTCAGTTTCCCCAAATATTGGTGGCGTGAAATTATCGTTTAGTTAAATACAGAGATTTAACCAAGTGCAATTCTTGGATCCGCTTTACTTCAAATGGAGTTAGCAAACAAGCTACAGAATTTCAGTGTTTGGTTATAGTCCTGATGAAGAGCAGTATAAATACATAGATAGACAGAAATCAGTGCCTTGGAAAAATAATACATCAGTAGTGTATTGCACTGTAACTTTTTCCCATGACCAGTTTTCATCAGAAGAATTGTGGAGATGCACTTGGGTATAGGTGTAGGGCTGTGGTTTTATGCTGCAGTTATTTGAGGGAATCATTTGCCTATGGCCTCAGGCTGAATTAGACTATACTTTGGTCAACCCAGTGTCCCCATGTCTGCTGTGCATTTCCCGATCTGAACAGGGGTTGTAAAAGAGGTAGATGGAAATAATAATGCAGAACTATTAATACTGTGTATCTGTGTATTAACATTATTTAGCTGGCTTTTTATTAGGAAAAAAAAATGGGAGTTTCTTTTTTAGAGCGATGGAAGACTCAGATCTTTAAATCCTAATGGAGACAGGGAAATGATAGTCTGACATAAATAATGTTTCTTTGGGGTGGGCACACAGAAATAAAGCCTGTTTTGCTTTGTTTCCTTTAGGATTTTAGTCATCTTAGTATAAAAATGCATACATCTGAATCCACCTTTTTTCTTTCCATATTTTTTTTGTTTTAAGGCATGTTGTTACAATCCTCTAAAAAGATTTTTTTTTAAGCAGTCTCCTTTTCCTAGCAAAAATTTTCTTCCCAAAGAAGCATTTTGACAATGATACTGATTAACATCCTTTCACAAGGTGAATAATATGTTAGGCGAAAATGTAGTAGAGTTAGAGAATTTGGCACAAAATTGGAATAAGGACAAAATGTTGTCAGAATTGGGTGCTGGAAGCCATATGCTTCTTTTTTGAAGGTGGGTCACGTTTTTAGCTGTCAGATTGCTAAGAGTCCTCACATCACCCATGGACTTCAGGCAGAGACAGGTTTTCACCACGGTGGGAAGGCAGGCCTGCCTGCTACCCCCAGTTTGGCACATTAATTTGAGACTTGTATGACAAGGCATCTAATTTATCAAGCCTAATTTGTGACGTGGAAGGACTTCTCTTACAGAGATTTGATTTCCAGTCTTCCTGTGGCAAACTGTCGTTTTACTGCTAGTTTCAGAAAATGGGGAAGATTGGCTTTGTGGTCTTATGTCTTTCTCTAAAGGATTCGACTTGTGAAGTTAAGTGCTTGAATAGGAATTTCATCTTTATAAGAACACAGACAAGTTTTGTTGGGACAAAGAAAGTCCCAAGCATCTTTCTTCTGTTTGAGAGAACAGAGAGAGAAAGAGGGGAAAAGCTAAAAAAAAAAATAGGCTTCTCATCTCAACCCCTAATGAGCTTATAGGTAATTTGCACCCAGACTTTTGTGCCCACAGTTTTGTACTAGCTTGAATAAATCTGCTGTATTCACCTTTCGCTCCTTCCTTGTGTATTTTTAGGAAACCTTAATTTTACTATGTGACGTAAGTGTGTCTCCCTGTCCGAAGAACTGGTCTCACTCCTGTACCATATAAATTCATCTTTCTTTCTTTCTTTTTTTTTTTTAATTGTCCACTAAATTTTCTTTGAAATTCCAGGTGAGGTTTCATCTGAGATTTTTTGGGGGTGATACAAATATTTCTGTTGACAATATTTGGATTGACAGTACTATTGTGTTTCTGCGTCTCATTACTAGAAGAAATGAATAGCTCTTGGTCCGTGGCTTCCTCTGTGTTTTCAGTTGTGGAACCCCAGCACCCAGCAGAAATTCTTGTCTCTGTCCTGAAGCACGTGACCTCTCAGCTAAGGCTAACAGATCTTCTATTACTGGTATCCCACATTTCTTGTGATTTCTGGTCCTTCTTTTTGTTGCCGGTGCGTCCCGACTTCATGTTCTCATTAACATCCTTATATTTAATATTTTGTTGGTGAAAGTATTAAACCTAACTAGTCTTGAAGCCAGTCCCTAAAGTACTTCACTAGTAACCTCCTTCCCATATGGATCATCCTTTTTTCTGTGTAAACCACTGGCTTCTGCAGCCAGTCCCAGTTCTCCATTTGAAGTCGTCGTGACGACTGGAGATGCTCTGCCGAGTTCCAGATACATTAAGAATTACTGATTTTGTTGTTTTAGTTTTTAACCTAAAATAGTGGTTCTCCTAGAAAAGAAAGATTTAATGTCTAGCTGTCTCTTTTCAAAAACTGTTTCAAAACCTCAGTATCTCTAAAGGTGTGTAGTACCCTACGACCGCTTTTCTACAGTATTGCCTTTAGAAAGACATGGATATAATCATACTGTGCAACTCCGGATCTGTTTGAAGAGTATATTTATTTCAACAAAAATCAGCACAGAGATCTTTTCAAAGTAGACTATTCTTGAGTTTTAATCTTTTTTCAGTGTTTGGAAATGAAGTTCAGTTGTATTTTATGGATGTTGTATGTCACAATAAGGAATTTTATGCAGCAATTTAGCATGCAGAATTTCTGTTTCTGAATGGTTTTTAATCAGAAACTTGTTAGTCCTGAAAGGTGTCTTTCCAGGTTTCCAAGTATAAGCCAACAGATATAGACCCATTCATACTGAGAGAAAAATTATCCTGCTTTCTTGCAAATCAGTTTTAAAAATGGAGGCTGCTTATGGTTATTAGGGATCCTGTAGCAATCTTTGTCCTGGCATGCTCATCCAGTTCTGCTTTAGATGCTTACCAAGTCACGTATCCTAGTCATCTCAGAAAATACCTCCCCCCTACTATTATTTGCTTTAGGTTTGATTTGATATTGCATTCTTTATTTTATATCTTCAGCTGTCCATGGTTTAATTCCAAACCAGTGAAAGCATCTTCTGAGTGGCTGCACTGCCGTAGCTCTCGTGTGTCTGAGTGGGGTCAGCCCTTAAAACGAGCTGGTCACCAGCAAAAATGAAAGTTATTTGTGTTTTCCTCAAGTGAGGGTGGCTCTCAGGTAGCTTTCTCCTGTTTTATTAGGAGGACTCACTGACCTTTCAGTTCCTATGGGAATTTTATATTTGGGAAAGTGGGTGATGTGGCATTTCTAAAGACATAGAAACTTTTGTGTATAGATTTATTGAACAAATGTGATATTCGGTACTTACTGTGTACAAATACTGCACATTCAGTCCTCGATATGCATGCATAATAGTAATCAGTATTAAATGAGGAATGTGTACTCAACCTTCAACTTGAAGTAAAAGCTTTCTTCTTAAACGACATGTTAACTCTCTCATTCCAGCAATGTGTGAATCAAAGTTTAATGATAGTAATGAGGCTAAATTAACAGAGTTTATGCATGAAATAAATATGAAAGGTTATAAATATCAATTTAGTTCCAGAATCTTAAGCATTTTAGGTCAAAAAAATGCTACTACTATCACTTTATTTTTAACTGATGGATATTTACCTCCACTTCTATTTTAAAGAAAAAAATTTTTAAAAAACACACAGGAAATATAATATGAAATATTGATGGAAAATGCTGTGTCACATAGCACAGTGATGGTTCAATTATAGTGATTACCAATGGATGGATGGATGGCTGTTATAGTAAAATAAATATTTGGCACAATCTAAAAAAAAAAACCAACAGAGTTTTGTTTAGCCTCTTTCAAAAAGACTTTGCAGTAAAATTTACTTTTTCCTTAATTTTATGAGAAATTTCACTAAGGGTTGATCGGGTTGGTTTATATTGCCATTAGAGGAAAAAGATTAAAAGAGTTTAACTTAAGACTCCTCATGCCCAGCTGAACTGAGATACACTTTTTGATCAGACCGGATAATTTACCTTTAGGGGAATCACCATGTTATGGCATATATTAAGGGAGATTTAAAAATGGTTGCCACAGTGGCAGTAACTTTTGCTAAAATGGGTGTTGACATTGTTTAGACATTGTCAGAAAACCAAGGCAAAGTGATTGCTTTATTAAAGGATAAATTCAGCGCTGCCACGTGAGGAAGTGGGAGTGCTCTTCTGCCAGATAGTCTATATGTGATGTCCAGTTTTCAGCATGATCCCTACCTGGGGCTTGGTGGGATGCATGCACAGACCCCTTATTTGAGTGCAGTGGTATTTGTACATTGGTGTGTTTAACCCTTTGAGCCTCCAGCGAGTGCAGATGGGCATTCAGAGGAGTTCCAGTGTGATTTTGTGCTGGTTTTGTTCTCTCCCTACTCACCTCTCCTGAGATGCTGCTCATGGTTTTGTGGAAATCATTTATACTAGTGCTGTAATGAAGACATAAAGGGCACCATTCATTCTCCTAAATAGAGATGTCTGTCCTGCGTGGCCTCCAGCTGTGGGTCCAGAAGGATGTAATTCTCCCTCTGTGGCAGTGTCAGACCTGCCAGCTCTGTGTGAATGTGGAATAAATACCATGGAGCATCTCACAGTACTACATAGACCCCTGTCTTGAGGCAGCTGAGTTGAGCCCTGCTTGGTTACTTAACCAGGGGAAATAAATCAGTTTGAGCTCCATTGACTGTACTGGTTTCTGGTGGGGGCGGGGAGGGTGGGGGGTGGGGGTGGGAAAGCATAGATAGACCACTTTTAGATACCTGCATTCAGGTACCTAAATTTAATCTGCAGCGAAATCCCACACATGCAGCCAAAAGCAGGGCACTTACTGTCTTCTTTGATACAGGCTGGAAACTGTTGGCGTGCCACTCTCTACCAACCTAAAACCATCATGGTGCATATTCATCTTTAAATAAAATGTGAAATTCTGGTAAGTGAAGTGTAAGATACATTCGCCTGTCCCAAATTCATGCAGCTGACCTGTTTAAGTGAAGACTGTAGTTGTCCCTCTGCAGTCAAGGGGGGTAAGATGAATAGCTGTTTCTACAGAGGAATTCAGCCCTTGAGCACCTGAATTGGTGCTAGGATGATACTTCCCATCAGCTGTATAGGATATGCAGGGCAATTAGGATCCTTACTTATTGCTTTCATTTAAGGGAAATTAATCTTGACTTAAATTGTTTCATGTTACAGCTTCAGAGAAAGCCCCCAAAATGTAGAAGTAATCAACAGAGTCTGCGAGGAGTGTAGAGTGATACCCCAGTGATGTCGGGGAGACAGGCAAATATAGCAAACAGATTTGGTGGTTGGCTGACTCAGGTGTTGGGCTGAGTGTTGAATTTGGGTTAGGAATTATTTTCTTGCTCACCTTCTTTAAAAGCATGGCCTGTTGATTTTGAGTTAGGCATGGGACAAGCAATGGCTTATTCCAGCTGTCACCATGACCTCCAGTCTGTCTTCTCCATGGTGAATTCATGAAAGAACAATGGCAGACAGTTGGGATTATCCCGGTGGGAAGGAAGGGGAAACCACTGATTAATTCCCAGGAATAGTGAACTGTCCCTAGAATAAACTAAAGTTCTCTGGTAGCAATTCCTGGTAATTCTTTCTGTCCTCCAACAATGGCTTCTGTTCATGGGACAAAGCTCTATCTTTCATTTTGTTATCTTCTCTCTGGAAAGCACAAAGAAGAGGTCTTCTGGAAAATAAAACAACGTGGCCAAAAAGAGAGAAGCCTAACTGTCCCATTCCACCTTGAGAGCATCCCTGCTGTGCAGAGGTCCCTGGTGCAGAGACCCCCCGCCGCAAAGTTCTGTCCAGCTCGTAGGGGCTGTGCGCTTGCACTCACTTCGATCTGCAGAAGAGCTGCACAAGAAGGAATAACTCTTGCAGGGACCTGGCTCTGCTCATAGAGGGTCAGCTTGCTTAAGGGACTTTCTTCCACTGTGTTTCCAACCCTGTCACAGTGAGTTGCCCACTTAATTACAACGGTGCTGAGTGTTTTTCAAGATTAAGAATCAAAGCTGAAAGGTGGGGAGGGATCCAAATATGAAGTACTGACACTGGTACTACCCTGCATGTCTCTGTGAGGGGTCATTACATGGCCTGAGGCTTTGCTGATGGTGGCAGAGAGGCTGCAACCTCCTGTCTGCCAGCAGAAACCTCCTATCTCAGCAGCTCTGGTTAATACCAGTGATGATCTTGAGGGAAAGTCAATGTAAAAATGCGTCTGAGCAAGATTAACTTGCACCCATGTTTTGAGGTAGAAACATCCTTGTTTACGTTTCTGAACAGGATGATCTGGGATGAATACCTGCAGGCTACTCAACTTCATGACTTGGGTTTCTTCCAGCCCCATGCTCTCTTGTCATTTGAGTTGCCGTAACCTTAATTAAGGTTGCCTTCTTACAGTATTTTTTTAAAATATGTTCTTGGAAACGTTGGACTGCTTGTGAGTTTAAAACAAATTAACAATACTTCTTTTTTTTCCCCCCTGTAAAAGCTGTTTTACAATATGTCTCTTGTAAACTTGCAGCTTTCTAAGTTTCTGTATCAGAATGTGAATTGATTATGGGGTTTGACGGATTGTATCCCATTAGCTCTTTGGCTTGTAGGAAACAGCCCTTGACCTATTTTTTTTAAGCTTTATTTCATAAATGTTTTCAAAACTGTCTGAAGATCAAAAAAGCAGGGTCGTTCATTTAAATTTACTTTAAAGACCAGCGGTTCATGGCTAATGAATGTATGGTTTATTAATCAAATGTATGTAGCTGAAAGAAGCCAACTACAATTCACTTACAATTGCGATTTTACCCTATTTTAACGTTATTTTAATGAGCTACAGATTTGAATGTGGGCTTTGTTCATCTGTTGCTTCCACTCAATTGCAGTTTCACCCTAAGAAGACACAAGACAGATTGATCAGGCTTCCAGTCATTGTGAGACTTAAATGAAGTGAACAGGGCCTTATGTTTCAAAACCAAGTGAGAGGATTAAAGCAACAAAAAAAAAAAAAATCTCCTATGTTATCTGTCTGCTGTTCTTAAATTTGATTAAGCTACTTGCCACTAAGCACTTTTGGTTTTACTGTAAATACAGCCTAGAAATAAATTTTCATGGCCGCAGGCACCAATCAGCAAGTGATACCATGAATAATTAGCACTTAGAAACACTTGTTCATGTTAGAATATTTCTTTGATTGCCATTTCCAAAAACACACTCAGATAATAGGACAGTACATTTCTTTAAGGTCTAATTGGGATAGAGCTCCATGCCAGCAGTTACAATAGTAGTATAAGCAAAGTTTTCAATTTTTTTTTGGGGGGGGGAGGGTGTAGTGCAAGTTTGTATTTTGTGAGAAAAGGAAAAACAGAATAGTCTCAAGTTAAACTATAATAATTTGATGTAACCATATTTTATTTTTTAAACTGTATCAGTCAATTTTGGGCTATAAAAGGCACTTTTGAACCTGAATATGACCATATCTAATATTCTCTTTGTAAAATGTAAGCAGATTGCAACCACCATGTAAGATAATTAAATGGCCTGTGAAGACAGTGTAAGCAAGAATTCTGTGTCCTACTTCATTCTTATTCTACTTTATTCTTAAAAGCTCTCCAGTTGGCTTGAGAATGTCTGATGGGGAGTAGCAATCCCTGTGAGTTATACCGAACATAAACTCTAGGAACAGCAATGTAGAAGCATAGCTCACTTTTATAGACTTTTGCTATGGTTTGTGTGTTTAACTTTGGGCATAAGTGTGTTTGAACTGTGAAGTCCATCAAGAAATACTGTGAAAATATTCATCACACTAGTAATAATGCTGTATTTTTCACATATGTTTAATTTACCTATTTTATAATTGGATTTGATGCCAATGACACATTTCTATATTTGATGTACATCTTTTTTATTCTAAATTGCCTTTTGAATTTTGCATGAAAAAATGTTAAGTAGCAAAGCAATATCTAACATGTCTGTACTTGATCCCACGTTTCTTGGGATCCCACCCTACTCTAGGGTGACTCTAGGGTGACTTTCTGTGCAGAAAGACCCTGCCTGCAGATTCTGGTGGCTTGAGTAATGTGGGGTTGTTCTCTCAAATTACTTTTTACCTTGAGATTTTGAATGAGAAATATAGGAAATAAGTTTTGCTAATGCTGAGACATTTTGCAGCGTTTAAAAATGCTTTCAGAGTGGAAAACAGCTATAGAATCCCTTAAAAGAAATGTTTTTGAAAACTGATCTTTATATAGTGCTTTGACTACATTAAGTACAAGCACTAACCGATTAGTGCAGTATCTCCATGGATCAGGCTAGATTTACAGCTGGTGAAACTGAGGCAGAGAAGGGAAAAATGGACTTTCTGGTCTGCTTAAGCATATCTTAAGTGATCAGCATCACTAGACAGCAAACGAAGTGCAGGCTGCCATAACTGTACCTCTTTTAATCTAGCTAGAGTGAGAGGAATGAAGGGTAGGGAAGCTGTGGCAGCATGGTGGTCAGCATAGAAACTTGGGGGGCAGCCTAGGTATATCTTCACTGATGTTGTCTGTAGTACCAAGATGAAAGCTAATTGGGGTTTGCCTCACTAGGCTGTGAACTGTAAGGACAAATGCAATATAGAAATTGTAAGATTATGATCAGATTTGGGAGTCCCAGACTCCCAGATTTGCATGGCTTTCTCTTGAGCATTCAGACTTCCCTTGTCTTGTCTAAGTGTTAGACTAATGTCTATCAGCCTCAGGAATTAAATGTGTGAGAATGAACACATTGATAAGAAAAACTAATTTATAATCAACACTGAGTCTTTATGCAAAAATTTAGAATAATGCAGGTCTTAAATCTGTCTGATTCCCACACATTGTTTGTTTTTAAATAATGTGCTGCATGAAGTACATTTTTTGTGTTCTAGGGAAATGATCGTTAATAGACCTTTGTGTTTTCTCAGCCTTTGTGTGGCCATATGTAAACTTGAGGAACCGAGTTCTGTTGTGTGCATCTGTGTCTAGCTGAAATCAAAGGTGATTTGATTTTTTTTTGATTTAGGTGAAAAAAATACTGGTGGTGAATTTGAAACGCAAACGTATATTTGTCTTCTGTATGTTAATTTTTATGCAAGTTGTGTGCTATTATTTAAGAAGAAAGCTTTAAGAAATATTTGCATGTATTTGTAATAGAGTTAGATTACTTTATGATTCGTAAAAGTATATATGAAGACAAAAGCACATAGTGTGATGAAATTTTGTAAAGCATTTGTGGGCTCATTTTCTGCAGTGCAGGGTGTTTGGCGGCACAGTCAGTGAATATTTCTGTATAGCTTCGCAGCATTAAACAAATTTCTCTTGACATTCAGTATATGTAAGTAACTGAGAATATAGTTCATTTCATTTAGTGTTCAGTCATCTAAAATCAAAGCATTTGGGATATTATTACTTAGCTTTGATATAAATGAGTAATCTACCATGTATTAAGCTTGCTCTGTTTAAACTGAAGTTTACAGATAGCACAGGTTACCATCTGTATTTTTTCATATTATTATTGCCCTCATAATAAGTTCAAGGTGAGGTTTTCAGGCAGTAAGCTGCAAGTCAGTTTTCATATAAACACTTTAGAAAAGCTGTCTTGACATCAGCAGCTTATGCCGTCTTCCGTCTATAATGTAAATGACTACACCTGCGTTGTTTTTATTTCTTCATTATTTTGTGGCCGCTCATTTAAAAATGTTTAAAGCATTAAAAATGTCTCTGCAAATACGTGTGAAAGGAGACAATTGTTCCTGTAGGAAAGGCCAGGAAAAGCCACAAAAGAAGCCACAGTGAGACGATAAACATAAAGGTCCAGGAGGTATTATGATGAGGTTCACAGATACTGTGTTCCAATCAAGCTCAATAAGCGCTGAATTCCTATTATGTTTCTCAAGCCTCCAAAAAGACATGGGAAGAAACCAAAAGTTTAAGTCAAATAAAAAGCACTTAAGCCAAGAGCACATGAATGTATAGCTGGGTAATGGAGCTTTCATCTCCGAAATAAAAACAGTTCAATTCAATTGGAACTGAAGTTTCTTCCCCCTTTGAAAAAGTTTATTTTAATGAGTTTCCATTTTATGCGTGGGCTGTTCTTTAATCGATGCTGCTCCATTGAAGTTTTACCCAATGAAGACACAAGACAGATTGTCCAAGCTTGCGGCTATTGTTGGGAGTTGATGAAGTGTATGGGCCCTTATGGTTGATAACAGAAGTAGATGGTCAGAGCCAATAAATAAAACTTTAACTCTGATTGTTGGGTGCTTTATGCTGAAAAGCTTTCTATTACCATGAATCTTCGGTTTTGAAGGACTTGTGAACCCAAAGGCAGCTCGTAGCTCTGTCACACAGACTAAGTCGGTCAGACAAGCAGCAATCTGTCCTATCTGATAAACCCAGTTTTGTCTTTTAAATTCTAGACTTCTCTTCAGGAATCAGCATTGTTAATATCTTGACAGACCATTAACTTCATAATACATGTATCTGCTGCCCTGTTGATTTATCATAAAAATTTGATGTTTGCCGAAGTTAAATTGTGCTGTCCTTGATCACATTTTTACAAAGCAAATATCAGAAAGAACAATTTTAACAACTGGAAGCCTGTACTAATGTTTGAGGAAATTAGTAAAATATTTTTGTGACAGCACTGAAAGTCACAGGTGCAAAAGAACCATAAAAAGATTCATATTCAGTATAGTAAGAAATCAGAATATTAACCTAGGTTTTTGATTTTTTTCAATGAGAAATGAGATTTATTTTGCAGATAGAGCAGTCCTAGAGCCAGATGTGTTTGTCGCTTGGTCTGAAGAGATCTCAGTGAACAGAAGAGCAAATACCAATTCAATTAAAATATTCTGCATATTTACTGAAGAAATGTCATTCATTTCAAGTTTAAGGAGAAAATCTGTTAAATATTTGTGTTATAACTGGTTTTGTCTGAGCAACAATACTTGGAGTGTGGCAGCTAATGGCTGCCTCACTTTGGAGGTGTCACGCAGATACAGTGGAAGATATTTGGCCTTAGGGATGCATCTTGTATCCTGGAGTTACCCGATTCTTGGGGCGAGAGTGAAAGAGAGGGGGTGAAGAACCCTGACCAGCTGGGAAAAATGCAGGGAGTGCAGGTGTGGATACCCTTGGGATGGATGGCAGGAGGAAGAGGATAAGGTTGCAGGGAAACAGGAGAGAGGTTTCTCTGGGAATGTCTGTTGTCTACTTGCATGAAGGTCACTTAAGGTCTGTCCCTTCTAATCTTCTGAGGTTCTTACTCTTCTTCAACATCTAGATACCACAACATCTTTCAGTGGCGCATGAAGTGGCACGTCCAATATTTGTCATATGTGGTCTGTTCTCTGTTATTTCTTACATCTGAACACAACAAAACACTTTTTTACTGTGAGAGTGGTCAAACATTGGAACAGGTTGCTCAGACAGGTTATGGAGTCACCCATCTATCAATATCTGGTTCTGGAAAACCAGTTGTAAATGACCCTGCTTGAGCAGGTGGGTTGGACTATACGATCTCAAAAGTTCCCTCCCAACCGAAACAACGGCAAGTTTTTGTGTACTGTGAAGTAGTTTATTTTGGTAGGCATGTTGCTTGGGTTCTAATACTCCATGTTGTTTGCATGTGTTTCAGGAAGGAGAGGAGAGAAAGGTGCGGCTTCTATATGGAATAAGAGGTCATTTTCAGATTGCTGCCAAAAAACTCCTCTCCTGTAATGACGAGCTTTTAATCAGCAGTGGTGATCGAAGCAACATTAGCTCATATATAGTACATGGGGAGAGTGGGCAAATCTTTTTGATGCATGCTTATTATGCCTGAAAAAAATCTCTATTTAGCCTTAATATTTGGTACAGTTGCTTTATTAACTGGCACTGCACTGAACACTGTTGATCATTCTTCACTCATGCATTTGATGGGGGTGAAGATACTTTTTATTTTCTTCATTCAAAGACCTGCATTTTGTCCATCGTCTAGAACAAGTTGGGCTTGTGAGAAGAGGTAGCACAGCAAGAGGAAAAAATGTACAAGGTGTGGGAGGTCAAATGGATGCATTTAGCGTATACCAAAGAATCCTGGACTGTAGCTATGGTGCCTCTAAACTGTGCACCAGTATGTGTTTAAGGACTGACTTTGGATGAAGTATAGAAGCCCTTTATTGTACATGCAATACAGTAGCTACTCCTGCAACGCAATATGCCAACCCTAGTCTTCATAGCCATAAAGGTCTCCTATCTTTCATGTGCTAAATATGCTGATATTACCATACTCTTGCAAACCATGCTTTAACTCAAAGTGTGTTAGATGTTGTAATGGGATAAAATGTGTGTATGACTGTGTTGGGATGCGGGTAGCTGGAAAAGCTGAACTTAGAGTAAGAAGCTTTGAAATACTTGGAGGAAAGCCAGCTACTAAAATCTCTGTGAAGAGTGGATGCAGATGAAGCCAATTCCGTGGCAAATTAAAGGTCAGGCTAATTTAGTGTTGACCAAAGTTGTTTAGCACCCAAGATGAGTTGCTCAGGCGCTTGTGAGAACGAGTGCGCTAATTGCAGCCTCAGTTCAAGTCACAAAGAACTTAACCGTCACTTGTACTGTGCAGGATCTCTTTTGGCTCTCTCAGTAGATAAGCCACTAACTGAAAGGATTCAAAAGCTTGATTTCATCTTACTCCAACTGATGACACTTCTATCCTTATTACATTTGTCTCCATTGCTGTTGAAGAACACTGTGTTCTAGGAACTGGTAACAGCGTGACCTGTTATTGAAGCAGGGATCATATATTTCCATGAACCAGACCTTCTTACTGGTTCCTGCCTCTCTTTTGTAACATGCTTAGAGATTTGAACAGGAAGAGTGATACAAAACTCTGGATATTATTGTATTGTATTATTGTATTATGTTATGCCAAGTGGCTTTGTGCAAGCAAATCTCTTTGCTGGGGAATATGTAATGTGAGCTCTAGCAGATGAGATTCAGTCCCTTGCCAATGCCCATCCTTGCACAGAAGCTTCACTGCCAACTCTTTCCCAGAGAGGGCTTGTGGCGGTACAGACATCCTAAATAGCAGCAGGCTGTACGCCCCAAAGTGCCCAGTGAGAGAGGGAGAGTCACAACCAGCAAACAAAGCAATTCAGAGGTTCACTTTGCCATTCCCTGTTAGCACGAAGGGAATTCTCTGGGAAGACTCAAATACACCGAGCAGGGAGAGCAGTGCTCCTTCCTGAGGCGTATAATTATAAGTCTGTTCCTGGGTATTACCTGGCACAGGGAGGCGTGCTTGCATTTTCCTCATGAGATAAAATTATTCCTCTCCCTCAAATTACATGTGATTGATAGGAATTCATTCTTTTTACATTTAAATCGTTTTTCTATCAAGCTTCTTTTACCTGCTAATACACCTCAGGTTATAAAGTTCCCTTAATTCCTCTGCTAATGGAATTAGAGAATCTGCCTGTTGTTCCCGCAAGGATGCCCTGAAGGATGGTTATCTGTGCTTTGCCTTGGATAGACTAGTTCATCTGGGGATTTCACCAGTTTCAGCAGTTACACGTCAGGCAAAAGGGTCCAGGGCAGTTACAGTCTGCTGGCACCCTGACTTACTACTTTCTTAAAAAACATTCTGTCTTCTCTTACGTAGTGTCAGTAGAGCTTTGGTGACAGTGTCAATGAGAGGTGTAGCTAGAGAAGGCTCTAGTTTGGTTTTGTTTGTCCTGGTTTAAAGAAAGAGAAGGTTGTTGGAAGAGTGCTGTTCGTCATTTAAGATAATGAAATAAAATGTTCAATTAGAATACTGCCTGTATTTTGGATAAATTTGCAGCCATAGGTCCTTTTCCATGCATCACCTGCAGCTATGGCACATGAGGACCGTGGAATGTGTTAGGAGCAAGCACTTCGACTGTAGGAAAAGACTGGGATGTATGTAACCCCCTGGTGAGGCTGCATCACAGGTCCCTCATCATGCTCAGAGCTCGGGCTCCATCCAGGAGCTGCACAACTGCTCAGTAATGGGCTTTGCCTTTTCTGGTCAAGCTGTAGCAGTTAATGACTCAAGCTCTGGAAACCCTCATTGCGTTAAGCAAGATGGTGGGTTGTCTCAGGTCCGCGGAGCACTGACACACTGACTTCTAAGTCTTTGGAACATAAAGCAGCATCCAGTAGGAAAACTGTACTTGATAAAGCAAACTTCTTTTGCCAGAAGATAAGGAATGTTAGAATTCGATTTATATGATAAAAGTACAGGCTAGAGGCTGTATCGCTTGCTGTCCTTTATTATAATCCCCCAATTGCCAGATACAGGTCAAAAAGGTAAGATGTACTCTTTTGAACCAAAGCAGTGGAGTAATGAGGACATCTGTTTTCATATGGTACTTGACACACACTACCAGAAATTTGATGTCATGCTGTCCAAACTTGTACATCATTGCAGAATTGCATTAGCTTTTCTGATTGATTCTGACAAGTCACTGACAGTTTTTGAGGTGAAACACAGACATGACAAAGGGCAAGCAGAGGCTGCATATGTCAGCTGGAACACTCCCTTGTTGACTCGAAGGGGTGAAAATCTTTCAGTCTTGTCTCTATCTGCCCCTTGCTGCTGTTTATCCTCCCCACCCTTGCCCCAGCATGTGCAGCTTTAGACATTATTTGGTTACAGGAGCGAGTCCTATTGAGTTTTCTCTTCAAAGAGGTATAGTGCCAAGGAAGCATTTTCTTTTCATGGGTTAATGCGTGTGCCCCATAAGGTAAAAAATTGTAGTTCAGTAAATTTATTCATCATGAATCATGCAAGGTTGATTTCATTTATCATATCACACCATAAACATAGTATTTTGTGGTTTGTATTTACACATGCATAAACTTAATTTACCCTCACGGTGTCAAGCAAGTCCTTATTTCCTTTCCAGAAAGTGTCAGTGTATATGTACTAACACATAGTGTTTTAAAATACCAGTGCTATGAAAAAAATAGGGTTTTTTTTTTAATGTTGTAGGGGTTTTGGGGAGGTGTGGGGTGGTTGTTTTTTAAGAAAAATAAGGACAAATTGCACTCCAGTGATGATATACACAGGTTTACCAGCTCTGAAACAACACAAGATTCCCTCCAGTGCTACTGTCAGTAAGGTCAAATGCACCATTTGTTCTCAATATATGTTTCTAGGTACGCTAGCAAAAGAGCAAGTGGTGTGCTGTAGCATAGCAAGTCAGGGTCACATTTTATTTTACCATTTTACACGCTGTGTTCTTCTTCAGCCCTTCCCTATGAGATGGATGGTCATTTTTTGGCCATAACTTGTTTTGTCCATTTCCTGAGAAAAGCCGATCAGCAAATGCAGACCAGTTGTATTGCAAGTCTTTGTTGTTGAAACACTCAGTGTTTGATAAAACTAATAAAAGAAGGATGCAACATAAATGGAATAATACTGTATTGCAGCTGGTTTATCTTGCTAGACTTGCACACTGATCTCAGAAAGGACCAGATCGCATATGCCTTGGTTTTGCAGGTAGGTGTGTGTTACACTCTTTTGGCTGATTTATACTTTTTCGTAAGGAGACATAGTAGTGCAGTGATCCATTTTAGGTGAAATACTGAAGTTGGCATCTATGATTTTAATGAAAAGTTAGCTTTAAAACATATGTTCTTATTAGTAAAAGAAAGCTCCCCTTTCACAAGTTTTTTTTTAATTAAGAACGGGTCTTTTTACAAAACAGTATTGTGATAGTATTGAAGAAGTATATAAAGGAAAAAAATGAATAATTAAGGAAAAATATAATTAATTGTAGAGTCTTAATGTAGCATCTAAGTGTTAAACCACAGATTAAATGAAAGTTTAGATCTGGCTTTTTCATGAGCTTAGAAATTTCATTTTGAAAGGATTGTGCTCTCTCAGTTAAGTTAGTATAAGGCACTTGTAGATGAACCATGGACAGCATTATCAACTCTTCCCAGAAAGAGGAATGTGTGAAAGAAACGATATGTGAAGCAAAGCAACAAACTTCCCCACCTCATTGTCATGTAAATTCCAAGGGACCACTTTATCTTAGTGCCTTCACCCCACTGGACTTTGTGAAATGGAGCAAGTTAGATGCTTTCAAAGTATTTGATCTGTGGTCACCTATTTTCTTTTTCCTATGGAGATGCAGACCTCTCCTGGTTGCAAGAGACTTGCTTTTCTCAGTTAACCTTTGCAAACACCTGAGATGCAACTCATTGATTCTCCGAGATTCAGGGATTACACTTTGAAAACTCCTGGCATTTGGAGGACATTGTCATCTCACTTTACGTGCTGTCTGAGCTGCTAAAATTATGCACTGATCATGCAGTGGTTGTGGTGGCCATTACAGATGTGGCTGATATTTCTGTGGCTGTAGAGAGCTATGGTGGTATAGGCAGACCCACCAGAAGCTGTCTTGCGGCTCAAGCTCTGTTGTTGGACTGTCAGACCTCACGTGGGCAAAGCTGGCCCAAGCAAGTGTGTAAACACAACTTCCTCCATCTCCCACTTGGAAGGAGAAACACACTGTGATCATCTTCATTTTTGATTGTTTCTGATTCCAGGCTGAATCAGTCATATTCAAGAATGATTTTGTTCTGTTTTGGACGCCGGAGAGACTTGCACAAGTCATGCTCCCATTTGGAAAGTCTTGCTGTCATCAGTTTAAGCTGCGTACCCACAGAGGAGAGCAGCACAAACAGCAATACAACAGCTGAGATGATACAAAAAAATGGTGACTTGTTGCTGCATTTGACATCCTTAGTGCATCCTTTTGCATTCTTTTTGTATTTACAGTGCAAGTTTATATGTAAAACCACACATCATTATCAAACTCTTGCAGTGTTTAGGACAAATACATGGAGCAAGGTGATTTTCAGCATATTCCTTAAAGCGTCTTTCATTTTACTTAGATGCTGTTGACTTGAATTTCCATTGTAGTTTTTGTGGTGAAACTTGGAGATATATAAAAAAGTATTCTCTGTTGGTTGTGCATACATAATTTGAGCTTACCAGCTGGAATCACATGTATATGTAAATGATGGCAGATTTGGGCTCATAATTGTTCAAATTGGCTATGGCATTTGTTATGTCAACCCTGTGTTCTCAGTGCTGCCACTTTGATTTCAATCAAAATTTTGTTAGGCAGGAGTCATGGAAAACTCCATTCTTCTAAATGTGTAACTTTCTCCTGGTGCAGTCTGGAGTTAGTGCACACTTAAAGAATTATTTTAGCAAATGGCAGTCTTTTAATAGTTTAGCCTGTGGCGTGGTCTTAACAGGCTATATTCTTCAGAGACTTCCAAACTGCCCATCAAGATAGCTTCCAGTACTAATGATGTATATTTTACTTTAATCTATAAATGTAAAACAGAATGCCTGTGTTAATATTTTAGCCTCCTCATCTGCAAAGGCATGCTGTAGATATTAATTATTAGAGACAATTGCTAGCTGCAATGCCATTTCTGAAATTAGGACCTATATTACATTACTCTTCTTACAGACTCCTGATAGTATCAGCAGACCCAGTGCAATTGGACCATCCAGACATTTCCTTTGGAAGCAGCTGATTAAAGGTACTCGAAACGACTGTTTCAGAACAAAAGATATTTATTTCCAAAACTACCAAGCACACTGGACCAAAGGCTCACAATGGCAAAAAAATAATGTATATAAAAATACATACATTCTTCTACCTAAATGTGATCTCTCTGGTGTAATTCAGATGGATCCAGTTTAATCCTCATGTTTGAGTTGGAAGGAGGAGCCAGTTCAGCCCACAACGTACTCCTGTTTTCTAGTTTTCAGTTCTTCCAAATTGTTGGCTATTTCACTAACATACCCTCGGATTTTTCTGGCATGCCTAGGAAAATCCCTCTCCCTTCTCAAGCCTTTGAAGATGTCAGGTTTCTGCCCATCACAGTCTTGATCTTGGGAGTATTGTAGCTTGAAGAAAACCAACTATGGTTATTTTTACCTTCTCAGAAGTTGTGCACCTGTAGCTGTCATTATTTTTTTAACCTTTCCTTTACATATTTGCTTTTATAGTTCCTTTGATTCTGAGCACAGTCACACAGATAAGCAGGCATCAGAGCAAACCTGGGCAGGCAAACAGCTGCTCTCATAATATTTATAAAAGATAAAACCAACAGTTTCTCAGTTCATCACAGTCCTGACTCTTCATTAAAAGGAATTGAAAATGCAGTGCCATCAGCCTTAAAATCAGGGAGTGGCCAGCACAGAAATATTAACTGATCTGGACTGTCACAAAGTACATTTTGGTGTCTTAGTTAGGTAGGGCTCAAGCAGAGCAGAAGTGCCTTAAGGCGCAGACCAATTCTGAGCTTTATGCTCAGAAAGCATTTTACAGCCATGATAATGTGTCTCTCAAATTAAGCATCCTAACAGCATGGCTGATTGTCTTTTAGTTAATTTATCGCTATGCAGTATCTATACAGTCAGTTACAATGACAGGCTGTAGTACGGACAGTAAACCTTTCCCGTGGCAGACTGCGTCTGCAGGCTTTGTCTGAACCTGTGATATAATTGTTCTCGATGGGCCTTGTTTTCCCACCAGATGAGATTGGTTATTGTCCCTGTTCGTGCATGCATATGCAAGAGAAACAGGGAACCACGCTGAGTGATGCTGGAGCTGCTCCAGGTCCTCCTCACCCACCCCAGTCTCCTCCTGCCCCCTGGCTTATCTCCGCAGAGGACATCGAATAGCTGCGCCCAGTGCATTTGATGCATCAGCTCCTACTCTAGACACTCCTCTGTTCAGATACCCACAGATTATTATCATTGACCTTTTCAGGAGAAGTACATTTTGGAGTTATCCAATCTAAAGATGTAGGTGCACTTCTAACTAGATGGGTCCTTGGTTTTGCCATCAGCAGCGTCTAAATTGCGTCCAGTGGTTGTAGGTCTTCTGCTTTGGCCACATTTATCGGCTTCGTTTCTGAGTATCTTGTTACTATGTAACTGAAGGTCTACGTGTATATTTTAAATTGCCTTTTGTGGCGGTAATTACCGATTTGTATGACCATGTTTGAATTTGTATAGTGCCTGTTTATGAGACCAATGTGTGTTTATGTCCTGAACTTCACATTTATGTATTCCATTCAAACTGTTGATATTGGCTTGATGGATAGCCTGTTAAGATGGAGCTTAACTCCAGTGCCTGCTTGTTACTGGATTTAGTATACCGCTGAAAGGGAAGCAGTACATTCTGCTCTATCCCTTCCCACCCAGCTATAATGTGTGCTTTTTAAAAATAATAGTTTCTACTGTGGTCTGGATTTCATTGCAAGCTATTGCAGAAACAAATACTAATACATTGTAACATTTAAAAACCATTACTGTACATTCATCGTGCTGGTTGAGTGTGGCAGCACCATTCCAGCATTAAGTTAATTGTAAGGAAAGTGCTCCTGGACACGGCAGTTTGGTTTCTGTACCGAGATCCAGATTGCAAAAACCTTGCTGATTTATACCCCATTGGATCCAAATGTTTTTATGCTATTAAAAGATTTGTAGGTGCACCTTTGATTTGGAATGCTTGTTAAGGTGTGATTTATAGTTAGTTCTATTAATGTACTGGGGAAAAATAGAAAAATATTTCCCTGGAAAGAACAGCTTGGTGAATTTTTGCCTCAAAGCAACTCTTTGGCTGTCTGACAGGTCTAAGGGAGGAAAAGGTAGGATATGCTATAAGGGGACCAAAGACAGAAAAAGGGTAGGAGATTAAGATAGGCAGACACATCCAGTGATCCAGTGGTGAAAAGGAGTTATTCTTCAAAGTTCAGGGCAAATCCCACCTCTCCCATGTTTTCTTTTTAGGGGGAATGCTTCCCTTAAAAGAAGGGCTTAGTTCCTCTATGAAAATTGTGATGTATAGGCAGCACAACCTGCCTCTCAAGTTTGCTGTCTGGAAAGTAAAACTGCTTTCTTGAGGAATAATAAAGGAACATCAGAAGGAGTTACACTGTGTTTGTCTTCCAGAAACAAACAAGGCTGTTAACATCCTTTTAAGCCTTAATTTCTTCTAAACAGTGGTTCATTTCAGAGACTGACGGGTAAAGTGATTGGCATCAGGAAGGCAGTTTTCTCTTGGCTTCTGACACCCGTCCCGTTCTACGACTCGTGTCCCAACACCGTGCAGCACCATTACAGTTGCTCTGCAGTGTTTTTCTTCCTACAGCAGAATTGCAGGCACATGTATAGAGGTCTGGGCAGTGGAGCTTTAAGTAGAAGTGTAAGTGGATTTGTATGTAGAGGCATAACCATTCCTTATCAATTCAGATGCAACAGTTGCATAGCCGATATGCAAGAGGACAAAGCCGAAAGGCATAGAGATGTTTGAAGCTTAGCAAACTCCAAGGTGTTAAAAATGTGATAGTGGCACTATTGTTTAAAATGTATCAGCTTTTTTCTTGGAGCCTCTGCTTTCAAGGTACTACAACTTTGGTTTTAAAAGGAGGTTAGTTTCCAAAATTTAGTGGACAAGATCTGACTCAGCTGAAATTGATTACAAGCGTTTTGGCTTTTTTGTTTCAATAGCAGCAAAACCACACGTGTAAAAATAGGGGAGAGGGGATTGGTAGGTCTTCACCCATTATTGGGCAGGTGTTTTCTGAGATAATAATAAATCCGTTTGGTTGTAGGTAAGAAAATACTTAAAGTGCAAGCACTCAGTGTAACTGACTGTCCGTGGAGCCATTCTTTCACCTGTTACAGCTCCGTCAGATCATGGAAGGTGACAGGAGTACTTCTGAATAGCTTCTGAGAGCTGTAGGAGCTCTTTCTTCAAGCTTTGGTATCCCTGCCATTTCACAACACTGACTTGCCCATGTTTGTGGGGGTGCACGTTTGAGAGTACTCAAGTGGGCTCGTATACCAAATAGCTCCTTAGTTACTGGGGCTTGGTACAAAACCAAACAAGTCAGTGACAAGATTTCACTCCAGCAGACCTTGTATCATGAACTTTCAGTATGTACTGAAAAGAAGGTACCAAATCAAAGCAAGTTTTCCTTCAAAGAAGCCAAGATATCTTCCCACTGAGAGAAATTTTCTTGCCAAATGCTGGCTCTCCAACTGTGGCCATCTTGACTAGGGAGCTATTTAAAGCAAGGATGCAACGATTTTTTTCATTATGGCAAGACTTTATTTCACTTCTCATGGATGGCTGAGCTGTTGATGCTCAAGCTTTCCTTAAAAAGTATGTTCAGACAGAAATGAAGATCAGGAAGTTTCAGAAGGAAAGTGATAATTGGGAGGAACTGAAAGCAGAATTAAAATGTACACTGGTAGTATAAATATGTGGGTTGTTTCTGCTGCTGTAATCGTAATCATTTCTCTTTATCTGATGTATTCTATCCTAACTCAAGACAGAGAACACCCCACATGGTCATTGCATCCACTCAGATGTATATTGTCTCTTCTACTCTCTGACACCATTTATAGATGGTAAAGAAAGGGCATCGTAAGCGTGGTTCAGAAACTGGGCCCAGATATGCCAGTCTCAGTTAAGAGAAATGGTGTTGCCTTGGATGAGAAACTGTCCCTTGTCTGATCCCTTGGATGCAAAACATGGATGTGGCATTATGTACATTAGGAAGCATCTTACAAAAATTTGTTGGTTTTATGTAGAATGTGTCCAAAACTGTTTAAAGTTTGCTGAAAAAAGCTTGGAAAAAATTTTTAACTAACTCTACTATGAGCTAGAAACAAACAAGGTATCCAGCAGTTGCTCATAAGCTGTAAAGCTAGGTCAACTTACTCAAGGTTAGCAAGGAGTGGTGAATAGTGGAATAGCCACTGAAGGGGTTAATTTGTGACTGTGGGGCTCATGTCTCAGGGTGGACTGACTTGTACAGTTTTTCCATTAAATTAATGAAGTCAAGACATGCATATGCTTAGTCTGCCTGGATACAGATTTTTGACCCTTGAGCAATGTAGTGTCTGTTCCACCTTTTTTAATTTTTGTAACTTGGAGATCTCCTTTGGCCAGAGAATGAACAACTCAGGTATTTGTTGATGTTCAGTTACAGCTTGAGCAGCTCTCTGAGAAGGATGAAAGAAACTTTTCTTTGTTTTATATCTATGTTTACAAGAACTTGTCCTTAGAACTTGAGGAAATTATGGCTAATTCCTGACCTCAAGTCACTCACCTTTGCAGGTCCGGCCTGTGTATAAATGAATGTTTCAAATAGCACCTTCATTATTTCCCAGATAGCTCTGGCTTCTGGAGAATATTGTTCAGTCTCTGACTGATAGTTGCTATCCTTGATGAGGAAAGCTTGTGTTTGGTTTTCTAAGTTCACTGCAAGATTACATGCCATGGAATAAGTACTTAGTGCTTCAACGTTTATTATTGGTCTTATGATGAACAACCAGTGTCTTTTTTACAGTAAAGAGTTGATATTTTCCAAAAACTTGCAGAAGTTAATCGTCTAGGTTATGTAGGCAAATACTGCTCCTAACTGCCTAAACACCACTAGGAGAATTGAACTTGTTTATTTAAAGGCATAAATATGCACATGCTTGATTTTAATTGGCATGCCTCATTTTCTCATTTCTGCCCTTGTAAAGCAGTAATTTTTAAATTCCTGTAAATTTCAAAGTCAAAACAATTCATTCTGAGATTATAAAGTAAGAGCATCCCTAGGTAAAACCTTCCATAAACATTCAGAACTACTGAACACAAAAATAAAGGACACCAGCAATTTGAACTGCATTTCTGTTATTATTCCAAGGCAGTTTACTGTCTTGGAAAAAAGGAAAATATTTTTTTTCTTCATTTGCTTATGTTTTATAGTACTTTGTTTATAAATTGTTCCGGTGTTTCCCTGAAGGAAATGGTGAGAATGAATCCAAAGCCTGTGGAAGCCAGTGGAGCGTTAGTCAGATTTACCATTTGTTTATTTGTGCCTTTGATACAGAAGGAAGGTTGGGTGGTTTTTTTAACAAAAATACACAAATCCGATTGCAAAGCCACAAAATTGGTAAATTGGCTTGGGGGCAGGTCCGGCCCCTTAAGCTGCTTTTAAATCATGTTCTTAATTGACTGAATTTAAAGTTGACTTCTCTTTGAACAACCTCATATGGATAGCAAAGAGAAATCCCAAATTCATTAATTGATGGTTGGGCTTTTTTTCCTAATTTTACTTCTAATTGGTAGTCCAGACCTTGTTTGACAAGATAGGCATCGCCAGAATAGTTACCTAGAAAATGAGTTCTTAGTTTCTTATACACAGATTTTAGTTTTGACTCAAAAATAGTGGCCTCTTTGCCAGAGGCAAATTGTAATCTGGCAGGCACACAAGGCCCTAAAGACTTCAGAGGAGCTGAGCAGAATGGCCCATATATCTCATTTTAAAGCTTCCTGCAATAGCTTTAAGTCCAATGAGGATCTGTATGTTGGAAAGATCTGCCTCTTGACACAGCAACAGAGGAAGAAAGATTAGACAGGCACTGCATTCCTTATGTGGAGACCTAATTTCTTTCTTTATCAGAAGGACCTCAGCAATGTGCTGTTGGATATGATAAACGTGGTTTTTACCTAAATCAGGATGATGATGATGGTCTTCACTGTGTCATCATAATTTTGTGCTGCAAGTGATGAAATCTAGGGAGGTGGGATTTTCAAGATATGGTAAGAAAAAAGAGAAGCTGCATATTATTATTAAGCTTTTAAATTTCCTAAATCTGATGAATATGCTATGTTTTTTTGAAACCACTAATGGCCTGATTACTTTTTGGGGAGACTTAATAGGAGGAGGAGCTTTAACATGTGTATTGCCTCTCTGTTGCTGTATGTGTTTTGTGTAAGGCATGCACGTTGAATAAATGTACCTGTAAAGAGATCGCCTTAGACCCATTTACATAGTCACATGGATGTGCAGCTGAGATAAGTGTGCACAAAATTCAGATGCAGAAAGCTTTTAGATAAAGAGGACAGGGCTTCTGTTGCTGAAAGTTAGCAGAGCTCCTTTGACATCAGGCAGTGTAAATCAGCAGAGCATCACTAGTGACCCAGCCCATCCTGCCTTAACTCACAAATACCAGTCTTTTCATTTCTGCTAACTAACTGGGTGCCCCAGCGAATAAGAAATCTTTCCTTCTGCCCTTGCAGAGGGGCGTTGGTCCCAAGCAGTGTCTGGGTGTCCCAGTTTCTCTCCAGGTCCAGCTGTTTAGCAACAGCCCTCTGGGCTGAAATTGCCCTTCTCCAGCACTGCCGGGGTTTGCTTGCTCAGGAGTGACTGCGCTGGATTAAACTGAAGATCCAGAAGACTGTCATCTCAGGTGCCTCTGGCCTTTGTGCAATAACATCTCATATGCTGTTTCCAGTTCCATTTGGCCTCAAGATGGCCTGGAAGCCAAGAGCTTGCATGCTTTTTGAAGGCGTTCCTTTTGACTTCAGCATGGCCGGGATATCCCCAGCTAAATTCAGTCATCTTCCCACACAACAATGAAATAAAATCTGATATCAAAACAGACCACAGGTAGAAGTTTAGGGAAGAAGGTGTACTGAAGGCAGACCTGATGAAATATTTGTTCCAAATCCATGGCAGGCTGCAGGATGTTTCTTCTGCTGCTTCTAATTACAAAGTTAGGAACCTTTTGGACTGGTAAAACGATTTATTGGAGCTGAGCACAAGGTAGCTTGTCATCGGAAATCATCATAAAGCTCAGGGAGAAACACAAATCAAAAAGTATTCCTCCACATTTCCATACAGTGCCCAAGACTATGGTATTAAAACTCATTGTGTGTATATATATTATATATACATATATGTTGATATGTGCATGTATATATATTATATATACCTGTATATTTATAGAGATATATATGTACTTTTTTAAAGAAAAGAAAAAACATAAGATGGTTTGCATCTTAAGGAAAAATTACCCTGATAGTTCTCCCTAAAGGAATAGGCTCCACTTTATTTTTTCGCCTTAGTGTGAATGCTCACAGGTTTTGTTAGGCTTGTTCAGAGGAAGCTGGGTACTGAAGAAGCCCTGTTCTGAGAGCACAAGATTCATCCTTCAGGATTCAGAGTTCCTGAGGGGCAGAGCTGTCAGGAGTGGTTGACATTTAAAGGAAGGGAGGCTGTCTTCTATGAATGCTGTGCAAGTCTCTCAAAGGTTTTGAAAACAGGGAGTAAACGCAAACTATATATAAAGACTTGAAGGCAAGGTGCTCCTGGTAACCTGCGTGACTGCAGATGTGAACTGCTGCGCCGCACTAGATTTGGATACAGAGGATGAAATCTGTTGTTATCCCAGGAACACAGCTGATGTTGACATCCATTCAGATTCATTTTGCTTACAGAGGAGAAGAGAAAGAATAGAAATCTTTAGTGTTAGTAAAAGTTGTTGTTGAGTATGTTAGGATACAAGAGAAAAAAATTACAAAGATAGATTTAAATTAATTTGGAGTCACAGAAGGGGTCAGGAGGCATTTCAGTGGTGCAGTAAATTAGTACAGAGGTCTTTCACCTCCAGCCACTGGGTTCAAACTCATGCCAAGCTGCAGGCTGATAAAAAATGAGTGATTTAAACTATATCCTTACTAGGGCATGGCCATGGTTTCTTGTGTGTGCCTCTCTTCAGTTGGAAAGCATTTCCATTATATTCCATTTCAGAGTGTGGGATTACTGCTTTATTAATTTACAAAACTCATATATTTTCAACATTGATTAGAATTTTTATAAGAAGAGCTTTGGCCTAATTGAATTAAAATATTTCAAAACACAGCTATTGAAATTAATGGAACTGGTTTAGTATGGGCATTCTTACAGGAATATGGAAGCTCTTTATTCTCATGTTTATATAAGAAGAGTTCATGTATGTATGTGTGTACACATGGTCTTTTATTATAAAAAAAATACTAAGGAAGGGAATTCTGTTTTTAAAAACCTTAAACCCTTAATCTTTCCTTTTTATATAATAGTTAGACTTGGATGTAGCTAATGTCATTTGGATGTTCAGTACAACATATGCTCTGAAAGCACAGCCAGCTATATTGATAAGATAACCCTTCTTCTCCGCATACTATGGGTGCAGATTTGAATTTAACACTGTTAAGCTGTGTATGCGAAATGAGAGATCATGTGAGACCTTTTTCAAAAATCCAACCATAAAACATACATTCAAATGATACCAAGTCATAAATTCATAAAAGTGAAACAGCTCCATGTTTATGTTTCTCTCACGCTCCATAACTCAGACATTTTGCGTATATGTTTGGTTGTGGCATACGGTCTTCTTCTATCAGAAAGTTACAAAGATCTGAATAATGTTACATAAAAATTGGGAGAAAAGCTCCGGTATTTTTCATTGTTGCGATTACGATCTGGTACATGGTATAGGTGACAGAACACCTATATCCTAGACAAGATGAGATACAACTTTCAGTAGGTATCTCTAACTGCATGAAATAAATATTATTTTATGTATTTATTTTATTTTAGAAATGTATTATCATCTCTCATTGCCGAGGCAATATTTTATTAATCGTTCTCTCCTGGAAGAAAAATAACATCTCCCTAGTCAGTCAGGAATCCTTTCAGTTCTGGAAGCTGCATAAGACAGCCTTTGTGGACAAGAAAAGGACCTTTTAGAGAATTAGAGAAGAACAGGCGTTTGTTAATAAAAGCCCAAATGTTCCACTCTTGCTCATTGGAGTAATTCAGTTTACCTCAGGAGAAAGGACTATTCATGTGTCAGTATGAAGCGCCTAGCGAAAAGTACCAATTTGTAATTTCTTAAATAATTCATCTCTGGGGATGGATAATGCATGTTAGAGCTTTTTTAATTGTAGTGTATTATATTTTATTTGCAGAGTAACAGCTAGGGTATACAGCAGTTTTCAGGGTTATTGTGAGATGGGTTATGTCTCTGATAAAAAATTATTTATGTGTTGGGGTTTTTATTATTATTTTTATTTACTTCATAGACATACTTCACAAAACATCATAGGCTGGCATCTCTACAGTAGCTCGGAGCTGCTCTTTAAAATGTCCTTGACTTTAAATAAGTATATAGCCAGAATAGGCATATTCTTGGCTTCAATGTAATTTGCCTTAGTCCACTCTCTGACAAGGCTGTTTAGGAGGGAGGATGCCAGTGGTTTCCAACAGGAAAATTTATACAGAGGGAAATTCAATGTTTGACAATAACACAAACGGACATTAGAGGCAGGTATGAAGGCACCTTCTACAAGGCATTCCAAATTTTAATTGGACTTTTATTTGCTTCTGCAATACAAATAGTTGGAGAATTGATTAATAATTAAATAAAAACAGTAGAGGAGTTCTGACATCATTACGCTTGGGGGAAGCTACTAATGTACTGCATTACTTTAACAAAGAGTCGTATTTTCTGCTTGGGCCACGTACTGGGAAGACCCTTAATTTGGGAAGAGGAACATCAAAGGATAGCATACTCCTTCTCCATTGCATTTTCTTGTTTTTTCACGTGTTGGGGCAGGGGGAAGATGACACAGCTAAGAATATTTATTTTTACCAGGAAAAAAAAACAGTTTGAATTTCTATCTTAAATATAAAGAACCAGAATAGCCTAACTCCTGGCATCCCTTTTGAAGAAGGATACAGGGCAGAGTATCTTTACAGCTTTACCTATCTGGGCTTTCAAGTTGTCATCTCTAAAATACACCATCAGCTCACACATGGTGCCTCCCCTCTCACGTTAAGGATGTGCCGGGCTCAGCAGGGCTAACACACAGGTCTAAGGGCATTTGGAGCTTCCCAAGGCCCTCCTGGATCTCTTCAATTCAAGACACAATGCGATAAGCAATAACGAGCTTTTTACTGTCCTGTGATTGCCATCTGATTTCTTATTCTCTACGTAATAGGTTGGTTAGTGATAGAGGCGATTAGGATGGTTTAAGAACTTGGAAGTGTGCCTTGCTGCATTCACAACTGCAACCAACCAGAGCTAGCTGGGAGGTTTTCATACTTTTCAGTATAGTATTTTAGAGACCATTAAATGTGAATTTAATTAATCCTTATGATTCCTTTGGGAGATATAAGATTGTTACTAGTCCTATTTTACAAATGGGGAAACTGACATCATTTCAGGCAGCTCACTTCTATGTGGTGAACCACCAATGGAGCAAAGGTGATAGCGTAACACCTCCTAACTAACTCCTAGCCCTCTGCCTCTTCTCCAAGCCGTGTTGTTTTACAGCCAGACATACTGCGTCTCCAAACCCTTTTATACCTGCGCAAGCTGTAAGTGCCTCAAGCCTGCTTAAGTTCAGGCTCCAGGTACCACAAATTCTGCATCCAAAGAATGAGACATATGATAAAGGTGACTGTCAAAATGTTAATTTAAAGGCCTTGCCACACATGGCATAAGAAATCTGGGAGATCGTGGGGCGCAGGACTGGTTTTGGTGTGCTGTTTGTTTCCCTTCACCATGCCAGTGCTTTTCTCCAGTTCCCTAACACGATTTCATTTCCCTATCTCTTGCTGGAAAATCCCTGACCCTGAGAGCCATTTAGGGGCAGGAGCCTTCCTGAAAACAGCCTCATTTACTGCATAGTCTTAATTTGCTCCCTGAAAATGATCCTTATCATACACTGAGGCCGTGGAAGAAGAGAGCATACACAAGCCTGCAGCTGCTGGTTGAGTTGTAATGTATAAAAAGGAAGGGAATGGGATACAGTAACACGGGGAGGCTTTAATTCTGGTACTTCCTAACTTCATGCTTTATAAAGCAACGTACTTTTAATTTGAGATTTAAAGTGTCATTCCTTGAGTTTGTTTCTTTCCTTTGTTTTCTTAGAAAGCCAAAAGGAACCGTGCTGCTTGCCATTGTAGCGACAACTTCCTACATAGGTGATGATCTCCCGTCCAGCCCCGGGCCTCCGAGACTACGGCACATGCTGTTTCAGCTTGTTAGGGGATTAACAACTTTAGCTGAAAGCGTAATAAGCCTTTTATCCTTTAGGCACCAACTATTACAGGGGTATGCACATCACGTTTGAACAGTGCCCTATCTAGTGGGATTGAAAAAGAAACAAAGGAGGACCAGAGGACAGTTGGGGGGACCAGTCCCCAGCAGCCTGGGATGGGGTGTGTTGAGCCCCGGATGGTTTTGCTTTCTGAATGTTTTGGCTTTTCATGAGGTTGATGCACAGGCAGCAGAGAGGAGGGTTCTGCTGGGGCGGTGGCTCCTGGGGACCCTGCCTCTTGCTGCCTTTAAACACG